>NC_081186.1:116284803-116438285 GCF_029867415.1 Vicia villosa | reverse complement strand
ATATAAGAAAATAGAAAATTGCAAAGTGATCCAATCATCTAGTAATCTGACACAACTAACCACTCGAAATAAGAAGTTTTGTTGACATATTTAAGCTTCTAATTCAAAGGTAAGATGTTGAATTTTTTTCATAATGAGTTGGTGTTTATACAATGTTCTTGGACTTTATCATTATTTTTTGAATTTAAAGGTATGTTTGGTTTGAGTAGATGGAGGGTAGGGTAGTGGGGATATTTCTATTGAAATATGTTTGGTTCAAATTTTAGGAGGGGATGGGAGAGAAGGGGAGTGGATGGGAGAATAACCCCACCAAAACACACTTTTTTTATCTCTCCATATTGGGGGATTTGAATGGAAGGGAGGGAATATGAATTTTGATATTTTAAAATTATTATTTTACTAAAATATCCTTATTTTTATTTTAGTATTTTAAAATTATTTATTTTCTTTCGTACCTATGCTTTTCTTTTGTGTGATATTTTTTACTGCTTCCATCAACTTATTATAATTTTTCTTCACCTTTAAATTATCGTCATAGTTTTGTACTTAATATAAATTATATTCACGAAACATTCTTCGTTTTTTAATAATTTTTATTTTTATGTCTATTTATTTTTGTTTTCTTAATTTAGTTATGTATTCTCTTATATTTTATTTTATATCAAATTTAAACCATTCATTATTTATTTATTTATTACATTGTAATATATAATATTTAATAATAAGTTATTTCATATATTTAAAAGTTGTATATAGTTTAAATTGTGTCGCAGAATTATAATATGAATAAAGTGTATTCAATTTTTTTAATGTTATGTGTAAAACTATAAATTTTGTAATCATTCATTATTAAAAAATATTTACTAAAACATATTTATGAAATATTTACCTTTGAATCTCATATCAATTATATAAGATTATAAGGATAAAAATGCAACTTATTAATAATTCTCTCCCCCATGAACAAAACATACTTTTAATTAAAATCCCTACCTTCTCCACCTGTTTCCTCTTTTGAATCAAACATACATTTAATTAATAAAATCTCTCATATCCCCTCTCATCCCCTTCCCTCAAACAAAAACTCTCCCCTCCCTCACTTCATTTGAACCATACAGATCCTAAGCTTTTGCTCTAACTTGCCTAAGTCTATTTAAAATAATGGAAATGTAATATCCCTATCTTATAACACAATAACTATCACCCAATGTTGATTAATGAGAATACTAGTAGAGATCTTAAAGACTTAGTTAGAATGGGACAAGATGGCAAAGGAATAAATATTGCATATTTGGAGGGCACTATGGTCCTTGCACCATTTAAATGAGGAACTTAAGGACTTGTTTGGTTATAACTTCTCATTAACAACCTTGCCAGAAAAATCAGTTTTTGAGGAAGCTTAGAGAAGTAGGGAGAGCACGTAAGATTGGAGATAGAAGGAGAGTGGAGTCCAAGTTCTTCATCAACCTCTTGAATGTGTAGTCAAGCTTTGAATCCTTGAAGAGACTTCGATTCAGCCCTAATCACCATTCTTCTCATCCTTCCACTTTACAAAAATCAGAATGTATATGAGAGAAGAAAAGGAGGGTGGCGACAGACATAAAGGAGGAAAGGAGTTGTGGATTCAAGCTATTTCCATGGATGCATGTGCAAGATGTTTGAAGATAGCAAGGTTTTGGCCTCATGAATTAAGCTTGGTTTAGTAAACAGGGTTTAGGGTTTATGATTATATGTTTATATTTAAATGAAGGCTAAAAACATGAACTAGACCATCTATAAATGAAATACACGAGATAAGAATAATTTATTTAATATAAAATTAAATTTTCATTTGATACATCACGTGTCTATCATTTATTCATTCGTCACTAAAGTTAGCAGTGAGCTTACATTTAACGAACTATGTTGCAATGATTCCAAACATTCAAACACCTGTTTAAAATTTCTCTTTTGTTTTTCACATATACTGGCAACTGTGCTGCATACATTGTCATTTCAAAGTGGCATGATTTTCCAACGTCATTCACAAGGCTATGACAACAATAATCACTAACCATTCCATTTCCAACAAATACACTAGAGAATATCTCTTTACCACATTCCTTCTTTAATTTGCTTGAACAAGTAGTTAAATATTTCTCATATGATGACAATGGCCTAGGTGCATTACCAATATCATTTGAAGGAGCTTCCGAAGGTGGCTGTGGGATCTCAGAGCAGAATGATATTCTCAAAACCAAAGTAAGGCTTATCATAAAGATCACAATTACGTTAAAGCCATTGAATGATGTCATGGCCATTTTACTGTGATATTTTAATCAGAGTCTTAATGGAGATTTGGGTTGCTTAGTCGGTGATCAACAAAGTCTTATTTATAATATATGAAATATTATCTTAACGTTAAAATGAATTTAATATATGGTTGTAACTCTCATAAAACCTAAGATTTTTTTTAAGTTATTTTTTAAGAACACTTTTTTATATTAGAATTTCTTTATAATAACTTGCTAAAATTTATGTTACGTTATAATAGAGACATTGTAAAATTTTAAATTAAGACACACCATTTTTTATTTGAAAGAAATATCACTGTTACTTATTTTGTTAGTAATCTAATCTAATTTAATATATTAAGTAAGTATTCATGCTTAACATTTATTAATTTTTCAAATTCTTTAAATAAATATATCCACAACTATAAAGAATTATTTTCAGACTTAGGGATTGATTATGGATAATGATAAACCAAATAATTTCTAAAAGGTTAGAAACAAAATATTATGAGTCAATACAACTAAATAAACAAATAAATATTATAACCTATTTTTTAGGTCACATATGATTGTATTCTTATTATTAAGAACTTATCATAACTCTCAACTAAATTAATTTCCAACAAACAATGATAAACAATAAAAACATGAAACTGTTACTTAATAAAATCATCGTATGTCCACAATTAAATCTAATGGAAAGATATTGGAATATAAGAAAATAGAAAATTGCAAAGTGATCCAATCATCTAGTAATCTGACACAACTAACCACTCGAAATAAGAAGTTTTGTTGACATATTTAAGCTTCTAATTCAAAGGTAAGATGTTGAATTTTTTTCATAATGAGTTGGTGTTTATACAATGTTCTTGGACTTTATCATTATTTTTTGAATTTAAAGGTATGTTTGGTTTGAGTAGATGGAGGGTAGGGTAGTGGGGATATTTCTATTAAAATATGTTTGGTTCAAATTTTAGGAGGGGGTGGGAGAGAAGGGGAGTGGATGGGAGAATAACCCCACCAAAACACACTTTTTTTATCTCTCCATATTGGAGGATTTGAATGGAAGGGAGGGAATATGAATTTTGATATTTTAAAATTATTATTTTACTAAAATATCCTTATTTTTATTTTAGTATTTTAAAATTATTTATTTTCTTTCGTACCTATGCTTTTCTTTTGTGTGATATATTTTACTGCTTCCATCAACTTATTATAATTTTTCTTCACCTTTAAATTATCGTCATAGTTTTGTACTTAATATAAATTATATTCACGAAACATTCTTCATTTTTTAATATTTTTATTTTTATGTCTATTTATTTTTGTTTTCTTAATTTAGTTATGTATTCTCTTATATTTTATTTTATATCAAATTTAAACCATTCATTATTTATTTATTTATTACATTGTAATATATAATATTTAATAATAAGTTATTTCATATATTTAAAAGTTGTATATAGTTTAAATTGTGTCGCAGAATTATAATATGAATAAAGTGTATTCAATTTTTTTAATGTTATGTGTAAAACTATAAATTTTGTAATCATTCATTATTAAAAAATATTTACTAAAACATATTTATGAAATATTTACCTTTGAATCTCATATCAATTATATAAGATTATAAGGATAAAAATGCAACTTATTAATAATTCTCTCCCCCATGAACAAAACATACTTTTAATTAAAATCCCTACCTTCTCCACCTGTTTCCTCTTTTGAATCAAACATACATTTAATTAATAAAATCTCTCATATCCCCTCTCATCCCCTTCCCTCAAACAAAAACTCTCCCCTCCCTCACTTCATTTGAACCATACAGATCCTAAGCTTTTGCTCTAACTTGCCTAAGTCTATTTAAAATAATGGAAATGTAATATCCCTATCTTATAACACAATAACTATCACCCAATGTTGATTAATGAGAATACTAGTAGAGATCTTAAAGACTTAGTTAGAATGGGACAAGATGGCAAAGGAATAAATATTGCATATTTGGAGGGCACTATGGTCCTTGCACCATTTAAATGAGGAACTTAAGGACTTGTTTGGTTATAACTTCTCATTAACAACCTTGCCAGAAAAATCAGTTTTTGAGGAAGCTTAGAGAAGTAGGGAGAGCACGTAAGATTGGAGATAGAAGGAGAGTGGAGTCCAAGTTCTTCATCAACCTCTTGAATGTGTAGTCAAGCTTTGAATCCTTGAAGAGACTTCGATTCAGCCCTAATCACCATTCTTCTCATCCTTCCACTTTACAAAAATCAGAATGTATATGAGAGAAGAAAAGGAGGGTGGCGACAGACATAAAGGAGGAAAGGAGTTGTGGATTCAAGCTATTTCCATGGATGCATGTGCAAGATGTTTGAAGATAGCAAGGTTTTGGCCTCATGAATTAAGCTTGGTTTAGTAAACAGGGTTTAGGGTTTATGATTATATGTTTATATTTAAATGAAGGCTAAAAACATGAACTAGACCATCTATAAATGAAATACACGAGATAAGAATAATTTATTTAATATAAAATTAAATTTTCATTTGATACATCACGTGTCTATCATTTATTCATTCGTCACTAAAGTTAGCAGTGAGCTTACATTTAACGAACTATGTTGCAATGATTCCAAACATTCAAACACCTGTTTAAAATTTCTCTTTTGTTTTTCACATATACTGGCAACTGTGCTGCATACATTGTCATTTCAAAGTGGCATGATTTTCCAACGTCATTCACAAGGCTATGACAACAATAATCACTAACCATTCCATTTCCAACAAATACACTAGAGAATATCTCTTTACCACATTCCTTCTTTAATTTGCTTGAACAAGTAGTTAAATATTTCTCATATGATGACAATGGCCTAGGTGCATTACCAATATCATTTGAAGGAGCTTCCGAAGGTGGTTGTGGGATCTCAGAGCAGAATGATATTCTCAAAACCAAAGTAAGGCTTATCATAAAGATCACAATTACGTTAAAGCCATTGAATGATGTCATGGCCATTTTACTGTGATATTTTAATCAGAGTCTTAATGGAGATTTGGGTTGCTTAGTCGGTGATCAACATAGTCTTATTTATAATATATGAAATGTTATCTTAACGTTAAAATGAATTTAATATATGGTTGTAACTCTCATAAAACCTAAGATTTTTTTTAAGTTATTTTTTAAGAACACTTTTTTATATTAGAATTTCTTTATAATAACTTGCTAAAATTTATGTTACGTTATAATAGAGACATTGTAAAATTTTAAATTAAGACACACCATTTTTTATTTGAAAGAAATATCACTGTTACTTATTTTGTTAGTAATCTAATCTAATTTAATATATTAAGTAAGTATTCATGCTTAACATTTATTAATTTTTCAAATTCTTTAAATAAATATATCCACAACTATAAAGAATTATTTTCAGACTTAGGGATTGATTATGGATAATGATAAACCAAATAATTTCTAAAAGGTTAGAAACAAAATATTATGAGTCAATACAACTAAATAAACAAATAAATATTATAACCTATTTTTTAGGTCACATATGATTGTATTCTTATTATTAAGAACTTATCATAACTCTCAACTAAATTAATTTCCAACAAACAATGATAAACAATAAAAACATGAAACTGTTACTTAATAAAATCATCGTATGTCCACAATTAAATCTAATGGAAAGATATTGGAATATAAGAAAATAGAAAATTGCAAAGTGATCCAATCATCTAGTAATCTGACACAACTAACCACTCGAAATAAGAAGTTTTGTTGACATATTTAAGCTTCTAATTCAAAGGTAAGATGTTGAATTTTTTTCATAATGAGTTGGTGTTTATACAATGTTCTTGGACTTTATTATTATTTTTTGAATTTAAAGGTATGTTTGGTTTGAGTAGATGGAGGGTAGGGTAGTGGGGATATTTCTATTAAAATATGTTTGGTTCAAATTTTAGGAGGGGGTGGGAGAGAAGGGGAGTGGATGGGAGAATAACCCCACCAAAACACACTTTTTTTATCTCTCCATATTGGAGGATTTGAATGGAAGGGAGGGAATATGAATTTTGATATTTTAAAATTATTATTTTACTAAAATATCCTTATTTTTATTTTAGTATTTTAAAATTATTTATTTTCTTTCGTACCTATGCTTTTCTTTTGTGTGATATATTTTACTGCTTCCATCAACTTATTATAATTTTTCTTCACCTTTAAATTATCGTCATAGTTTTGTACTTAATATAAATTATATTCACGGAACATTCTTCATTTTTTAATTATTTTTATTTTTATGTCTATTTATTTTTGTTTTCTTAATTTAGTTATGTATTCTCTTATATTTTATTTTATATCAAATTTAAACCATTCATTATTTATTTATTTATTACATTGTAATATATAATATTTAATAATAAGTTATTTCATATATTTAAAAGTTGTATATAGTTTAAATTGTGTCGCAGAATTATAATATGAATAAAGTGTATTCAATTTTTTTAATGTTATGTGTAAAACTATAAATTTTGTAATCATTCATTATTAAAAAATATTTACTAAAACATATTTATGAAATATTTACCTTTGAATCTCATATCAATTATATAAGATTATAAGGATAAAAATGCAACTTATTAATAATTCTCTCCCCCATGAACAAAACATACTTTTAATTAAAATCCCTACCTTCTCCACCTGTTTCCTCTTTTGAATCAAACATACATTTAATTAATAAAATCTCTCATATCCCCTCTCATCCCCTTCCCTCAAACAAAAACTCTCCCCTCCCTCACTTCATTTGAACCATACAGATCCTAAGCTTTTGCTCTAACTTGCCTAAGTCTATTTAAAATAATGGAAATGTAATATCCCTATCTTATAACACAATAACTATCACCCAATGTTGATTAATGAGAATACTAGTAGAGATCTTAAAGACTTAGTTAGAATGGGACAAGATGGCAAAGGAATAAATATTGCATATTTGGAGGGCACTATGGTCCTTGCACCATTTAAATGAGGAACTTAAGGACTTGTTTGGTTATAACTTCTCATTAACAACCTTGCCAGAAAAATCAGTTTTTGAGGAAGCTTAGAGAAGTAGGGAGAGCACGTAAGATTGGAGATAGAAGGAGAGTGGAGTCCAAGTTCTTCATCAACCTCTTGAATGTGTAGTCAAGCTTTGAATCCTTGAAGAGACTTCGATTCAGCCCTAATCACCATTCTTCTCATCCTTCCACTTTACAAAAATCAGAATGTATATGAGAGAAGAAAAGGAGGGTGGCGACAGACATAAAGGAGGAAAGGAGTTGTGGATTCAAGCTATTTCCATGGATGCATGTGCAAGATGTTTGAAGATAGCAAGGTTTTGGCCTCATGAATTAAGCTTGGTTTAGTAAACAGGGTTTAGGGTTTATGATTATATGTTTATATTTAAATGAAGGCTAAAAACATGAACTAGACCATATATAAATGAAATACACGAGATAAGAATAATTTATTTAATATAAAATTAAATTTTCATTTGATACATCACGTGTCTATCATTTATTCATTCGTCACTAAAGTTAGCAGTGAGCTTACATTTAACGAACTATGTTGCAATGATTCCAAACATTCAAACACCTGTTTAAAATTTCTCTTTTGTTTTTCACATATACTGGCAACTGTGCTGCATACATTGTCATTTCAAAGTGGCATGATTTTCCAACGTCATTCACAAGGCTATGACAACAATAATCACTAACCATTCCATTTCCAACAAATACACTAGAGAATATCTCTTTACCACATTCCTTCTTTAATTTGCTTGAACAAGTAGTTAAATATTTCTCATATGATGACAATGGCCTAGGTGCATTACCAATATCATTTGAAGGAGCTTCCGAAGGTGGCTGTGGGATCTCAGAGCAGAATGATATTCTCAAAACCAAAGTAAGGCTTATCATAAAGATCACAATTACGTTAAAGCCATTGAATGATGTCATGGCCATTTTACTGTGATATTTTAATCAGAGTCTTAATGGAGATTTGGGTTGCTTAGTCGGTGATCAACATAGTCTTATTTATAATATATGAAATATTATCTTAACGTTAAAATGAATTTAATATATGGTTGTAACTCTCATAAAACCTAAGATTTTTTTTAAGTTATTTTTTAAGTTATTTTTTAAGAACACTTTTTTATATTAGAATTTCTTTATAATAACTTGCTAAAATTTATGTTACGTTATAATAGAGACATTGTAAAATTTTAAATTAAGACACACCATTTTTTATTTGAAAGAAATATCACTGTTACTTATTTTTTTAGTAATCTAATCTAATTTAATATATTAAGTAAGTATTCATGCTTAACATTTATTAATTTTTCAAATTCTTTAAATAAATATATCCACAACTATAAAGAATTATTTTCAGACTTAGGGATTGATTATGGATAATGATAAACCAAATAATTTCTAAAAGGTTAGAAACAAAATATTATGAGTCAATACAACTAAATAAACAAATAAATATTATAACCTATTTTTTAGGTCACATATGATTGTATTCTTATTATTAAGAACTTATCATAACTCTCAACTAAATTAATTTCTAACAAACAATGATAAACAATAAAAACATGAAACTGTTACTTAATAAAATCATCGTATGTCCACAATTAAATCTAATGGAAAGATATTGGAATATAAGAAAATAGAAAATTGCAAAGTGATCCAATCATCTAGTAATCTGACACAACTAACCACTCGAAATAAGAAGTTTTGTTGACATATTTAAGCTTCTAATTCAAAGGTAAGATGTTGAATTTTTTTCATAATGAGTTGGTGTTTATACAATGTTCTTGGACTTTATTATTATTTTTTGAATTTAAAGGTATGTTTGGTTTGAGTAGATGGAGGGTAGGGTAGTGGGGATATTTCTATTAAAATATGTTTGGTTCAAATTTTAGGAGGGGGTGGGAGAGAAGGGGAGTGGATGGGAGAATAACCCCACCAAAACACACTTTTTTTATCTCTCCATATTGGAGGATTTGAATGGAAGGGAGGGAATATGAATTTTGATATTTTAAAATTATTATTTTACTAAAATATCCTTATTTTTATTTTAGTATTTTAAAATTATTTATTTTCTTTCGTACCTATGCTTTTCTTTTGTGTGATATATTTTACTGCTTCCATCAACTTATTATAATTTTTCTTCACCTTTAAATTATCGTCATAGTTTTGTACTTAATATAAATTATATTCACGGAACATTCTTCATTTTTTAATTATTTTTATTTTTATGTCTATTTATTTTTGTTTTCTTAATTTAGTTATGTATTCTCTTATATTTTATTTTATATCAAATTTAAACCATTCATTATTTATTTATTTATTACATTGTAATATATAATATTTAATAATAAGTTATTTCATATATTTAAAAGTTGTATATAGTTTAAATTGTGTCGCAGAATTATAATATGAATAAAGTGTATTCAATTTTTTTAATGTTATGTGTAAAACTATAAATTTTGTAATCATTCATTATTAAAAAATATTTACTAAAACATATTTATGAAATATTTACCTTTGAATCTCATATCAATTATATAAGATTATAAGGATAAAAATGCAACTTATTAATAATTCTCTCCCCCATGAACAAAACATACTTTTAATTAAAATCCCTACCTTCTCCACCTGTTTCCTCTTTTGAATCAAACATACATTTAATTAATAAAATCTCTCATATCCCCTCTCATCCCCTTCCCTCAAACAAAAACTCTCCCCTCCCTCACTTCATTTGAACCATACAGATCCTAAGCTTTTGCTCTAACTTGCCTAAGTCTATTTAAAATAATGGAAATGTAATATCCCTATCTTATAACACAATAACTATCACCCAATGTTGATTAATGAGAATACTAGTAGAGATCTTAAAGACTTAGTTAGAATGGGACAAGATGGCAAAGGAATAAATATTGCATATTTGGAGGGCACTATGGTCCTTGCACCATTTAAATGAGGAACTTAAGGACTTGTTTGGTTATAACTTCTCATTAACAACCTTGCCAGAAAAATCAGTTTTTGAGGAAGCTTAGAGAAGTAGGGAGAGCACGTAAGATTGGAGATAGAAGGAGAGTGGAGTCCAAGTTCTTCATCAACCTCTTGAATGTGTAGTCAAGCTTTGAATCCTTGAAGAGACTTCGATTCAGCCCTAATCACCATTCTTCTCATCCTTCCACTTTACAAAAATCAGAATGTATATGAGAGAAGAAAAGGAGGGTGGCGACAGACATAAAGGAGGAAAGGAGTTGTGGATTCAAGCTATTTCCATGGATGCATGTGCAAGATGTTTGAAGATAGCAAGGTTTTGGCCTCATGAATTAAGCTTGGTTTAGTAAACAGGGTTTAGGGTTTATGATTATATGTTTATATTTAAATGAAGGCTAAAAACATGAACTAGACCATCTATAAATGAAATACACGAGATAAGAATAATTTATTTAATATAAAATTAAATTTTCATTTGATACATCACGTGTCTATCATTTATTCATTCGTCACTAAAGTTAGCAGTGAGCTTACAGTTAACGAACTATGTTGCAATGATTCCAAACATTCAAACACCTCTTTAAAATTTCTCTTTTGTTTTTCACATATACTGGCAACTGTGCTGCATACATTGTCATTTCAAAGTGGCATGATTTTCCAACGTCATTCACAAGGCTATGACAACAATAATCACTAACCATTCCATTTCCAACAAATACACTAGAGAATATCTCTTTACCACATTCCTTCTTTAATTTGCTTGAACAAGTAGTTAAATATTTCTCATATGATGACAATGGCCTAGGTGCATTACCAATATCATTTGAAGGAGCTTCCGAAGGTGGCTGTGGGATCTCAGAGCAGAATGATATTCTCAAAACCAAAGTAAGGCTTATCATAAAGATCACAATTACGTTAAAGCCATTGAATGATGTCATGGCCATTTTACTGTGATATTTTAATCAGAGTCTTAATGGAGATTTGGGTTGCTTAGTCGGTGATCAACATAGTCTTATTTATAATATATGAAATATTATCTTAACGTTAAAATGAATTTAATATATGGTTGTAACTCTCATAAAACCTAAGATTTTTTTTAAGTTATTTTTTAAGTTATTTTTTAAGAACACTTTTTTATATTAGAATTTCTTTATAATAACTTGCTAAAATTTATGTTACGTTATAATAGAGACATTGTAAAATTTTAAATTAAGACACACCATTTTTTATTTGAAAGAAATATCACTGTTACTTATTTTTTTAGTAATCTAATCTAATTTAATATATTAAGTAAGTATTCATGCTTAACATTTATTAATTTTTCAAATTCTTTAAATAAATATATCCACAACTATAAAGAATTATTTTCAGACTTAGGGATTGATTATGGATAATGATAAACCAAATAATTTCTAAAAGGTTAGAAACAAAATATTATGAGTCAATACAACTAAATAAACAAATAAATATTATAACCTATTTTTTAGGTCACATATGATTGTATTCTTATTATTAAGAACTTATCATAACTCTCAACTAAATTAATTTCTAACAAACAATGATAAACAATAAAAACATGAAACTGTTACTTAATAAAATCATCGTATGTCCACAATTAAATCTAATGGAAAGATATTGGAATATAAGAAAATAGAAAATTGCAAAGTGATCCAATCATCTAGTAATCTGACACAACTAACCACTCGAAATAAGAAGTTTTGTTGACATATTTAAGCTTCTAATTCAAAGGTAAGATGTTGAATTTTTTTCATAATGAGTTGGTGTTTATACAATGTTCTTGGACTTTATTATTATTTTTTGAATTTAAAGGTATGTTTGGTTTGAGTAGATGGAGGGTAGGGTAGTGGGGATATTTCTATTAAAATATGTTTGGTTCAAATTTTAGGAGGGGGTGGGAGAGAAGGGGAGTGGATGGGAGAATAACCCCACCAAAACACACTTTTTTTATCTCTCCATATTGGAGGATTTGAATGGAAGGGAGGGAATATGAATTTTGATATTTTAAAATTATTATTTTACTAAAATATCCTTATTTTTATTTTAGTATTTTAAAATTATTTATTTTCTTTCGTACCTATGCTTTTCTTTTGTGTGATATATTTTACTGCTTCCATCAACTTATTATAATTTTTCTTCACCTTTAAATTATCGTCATAGTTTTGTACTTAATATAAATTATATTCACGGAACATTCTTCATTTTTTAATTATTTTTATTTTTATGTCTATTTATTTTTGTTTTCTTAATTTAGTTATGTATTCTCTTATATTTTATTTTATATCAAATTTAAACCATTCATTATTTATTTATTTATTACATTGTAATATATAATATTTAATAATAAGTTATTTCATATATTTAAAAGTTGTATATAGTTTAAATTGTGTCGCAGAATTATAATATGAATAAAGTGTATTCAATTTTTTTAATGTTATGTGTAAAACTATAAATTTTGTAATCATTCATTATTAAAAAATATTTACTAAAACATATTTATGAAATATTTACCTTTGAATCTCATATCAATTATATAAGATTATAAGGATAAAAATGCAACTTATTAATAATTCTCTCCCCCATGAACAAAACATACTTTTAATTAAAATCCCTACCTTCTCCACCTGTTTCCTCTTTTGAATCAAACATACATTTAATTAATAAAATCTCTCATATCCCCTCTCATCCCCTTCCCTCAAACAAAAACTCTCCCCTCCCTCACTTCATTTGAACCATACAGATCCTAAGCTTTTGCTCTAACTTGCCTAAGTCTATTTAAAATAATGGAAATGTAATATCCCTATCTTATAACACAATAACTATCACCCAATGTTGATTAATGAGAATACTAGTAGAGATCTTAAAGACTTAGTTAGAATGGGACAAGATGGCAAAGGAATAAATATTGCATATTTGGAGGGCACTATGGTCCTTGCACCATTTAAATGAGGAACTTAAGGACTTGTTTGGTTATAACTTCTCATTAACAACCTTGCCAGAAAAATCAGTTTTTGAGGAAGCTTAGAGAAGTAGGGAGAGCACGTAAGATTGGAGATAGAAGGAGAGTGGAGTCCAAGTTCTTCATCAACCTCTTGAATGTGTAGTCAAGCTTTGAATCCTTGAAGAGACTTCGATTCAGCCCTAATCACCATTCTTCTCATCCTTCCACTTTACAAAAATCAGAATGTATATGAGAGAAGAAAAGGAGGGTGGCGACAGACATAAAGGAGGAAAGGAGTTGTGGATTCAAGCTATTTCCATGGATGCATGTGCAAGATGTTTGAAGATAGCAAGGTTTTGGCCTCATGAATTAAGCTTGGTTTAGTAAACAGGGTTTAGGGTTTATGATTATATGTTTATATTTAAATGAAGGCTAAAAACATGAACTAGACCATCTATAAATGAAATACACGAGATAAGAATAATTTATTTAATATAAAATTAAATTTTCATTTGATACATCACGTGTCTATCATTTATTCATTCGTCACTAAAGTTAGCAGTGAGCTTACAGTTAACGAACTATGTTGCAATGATTCCAAACATTCAAACACCTCTTTAAAATTTCTCTTTTGTTTTTCACATATACTGGCAATTGTGCTGCATACATTGTCATTTCAAAGTGGCATGATTTTCCAACGTCATTCACAAGGCTATGACAACAATAATCACTAACCGTTCCATTTCCAACAAATACACTAGAGAATATCTCTTTACCACATTCCTTCTTTAATTTGCTTGAACAAGTAGTTAAATATTTCTCATATGATGACAATGGCCTAGGTGCATTACCAATATCATTTGAAGGAGCTTTCGAAGGTGGCTGTGGGATCTCAGAGCAGAATGATATTCTCAAAACCAAAGTAAGGCTTATCATAAAGATCACAATTACGTTAAAGCCATTGAATGATGTCATGGCCATTTTACTGTGATATTTTAATCAGAGTCTTAATGGAGATTTGGGTTGCTTAGTCGGTGATCAACATAGTCTTATTTATAATATATGAAATATTATCTTAACGTTAAAATGAATTTAATATATGGTTGTAACTCTCATAAAACCTAAGATTTTTTTTAAGTTATTTTTTAAGAACACTTTTTTATATTAGAATTTGTTTATAATAACTTGCTAAAATTTATGTTACGTTATAATAGAGACATTGTAAAATTTTAAATTAAGACACACCATTTTTTATTTGAAAGAAATATCACGGTTACTTATTTTGTTAGTAATATAATCTAATTTAATATATTAAGTAAATATTCATGCTTAAAATTTATGAATTTTTCAAATTCTTTAAATAAATATATCCACAACTATAAAGAATTATTTTCAGACTTAGGGATTGATTATGGATAATGATAAACCAAATAATTTCTAAAAGGTTAGAAACAAAATATTATGAGTCAATACAACTAAATAAACAAATAAATATTATAACCTATTTTTTAGGTCACATATGATTGTATTCTTATTATTAAGAACTTATCATAACTCTCAACTAAATTAATTTCCAACAAACAATGATAAACAATAAAAACATGTAACTGTTATTTAATAAAATCATCGTATGTCCACAATTAAATCTAATGGAAAGATATTGGAATATAAGAAAATAGGAAATTGCAAAGTGATCCAATCATCTAGTAATCTGACACAACTAACCACTCTAAATAAGAATTTTTGTTGACATATTTAAGCTTCTAATTCAAAGGTAAGATGTTGAATTTTTTTCATAATGAGTTGATGTTTATACAATGTTCTTGGACTTTATCATTATTTTTTGAATTTAAAGGTATGTTTGGTTTGAGTTGATGGAGGGTAGGGTAGTGGGGATATTTCTATTAAAATATGTTTGGTTCAAATTTTAGGAGGGGGTGGGAGAGAAGGGGAGGGGATGGGAGAATAACCCCACCAAAACACACTTTTTTTATCTCTCCATATTGGGGGATTTGAATGGAAGGGAGGGAATATGAATTTTGATATTTTAAAATTACTATTTTACTAAAATATCCTTATTTCTATTTTAGTATTTTAAAATTATTTATTTTCTTTCGTACCTATGCTTTTCTTTTGTGTGTTATATTTTACTGCTTCCATCAACTTATTATAATTTTTCTTCACCTTTAAATTATCGTCATAGTTTTGTACTAAATATAAAGGGTTAATGAACTTTTTCGTCCCTTTAAGTATTTCAAATTTCGTTTTTAGTCCCTCTGTCGCACGCTCGCGAAATGTGAACAGAGTCGCCACCAATATATTTATCCCAAGGAGGGAAAGGAATATCAGAAAACCTAAGATGAATAAGAACGAGGTCTTTCGACCAGAGATAGGGTACGGAAGTCGGTTACGCAAGGGGAAGGTGCTAGCACCCCTCACGCCCATCGTACTCGAAGGTATCCACCTATGTTTGTTGCTATCTAAAGGGTGTATAAATCTAAAGCTTAATTACTAAGGGAATGCGTGCAAATGAAATAAGAAGAAACACGGGGAAAATAAGGTTTTTAAATAGTTGTGCTCGCTTAGGCCCCGCGACCTAATGCCTACGTATCCTCTTCAGGAATCAGACGCCGTAGTTCGGCGCTTTAGTTTTTGTTTGTTTTTGTGTTTTTTAGTGGGCGAAGTTACATTCGCACTCCGCTGCTCGACCTCTGGAGTCTTAAGCTGGGAATGGAGCGGAAATAACGTGTCCGATTAAAGAATGCCTCGGAGGCGAGATAGAGAAAAGAGTTTGAGCGTTCAAGTGGCACCCTAAAGCAAGGGAGACTCGAGTTGCTCTTTGGTTTGTGTTTTTTAGAAATTGGGAGCTTACGCTCGAATGGTTCCCTAAAGCAAGGGAGATCCAAGCACTCGAATGATTCCCTAAAGCAAGGGAGATTCAAGCTTCCATTCCCTTTTTAATGATTTTCACTTTTTTATTAATGTTTTATTAAGTGTTTTCTTTGTATTTTTTAAAGGGGGTTTTATTTTGATATTTATTAGATGTTTTAATGTTGAAAAGGAAAAGAAACTAGCCTAAGTATGAAGGGAATTTCTACCTAATGTTATCGTGGTTTCTACCTAAGGTTAGGAATAAAAGAATATGAAAATAAAGATCACAATTAGAAGTCAACAAGTAGGATACATGAAAATAGTACAAGAACATGAAATAGAACAAGTCAAAGTATAGCACAAAAGTGAATTAAAAGTACTATTATTTTTATGTTGATTTTTATGAGAGAAATTGAATTACAAGTCAAGTAAAAGACTAAAACAAATAGCCTAAAACTAATATTATATGAACATTTTTATATGTCAAAATTGGATTAATGGTCTAAAATAAGAGATGAAAATTAGATTTTGTTACCTAAAAGAAACATGAAAAAATCTAAGTAAAAATACTAAATTGCTAGTTAACTAAGAAGGAAACAGGAGGGTGCAAACTTAAGAATAGGCGTAAAGAGCAAAGGGGCGCAGGGCCCAGTCTGAGTAGGCCCAACAGAGTTTTATTGTTACAGTTTTCTCATGCCAAAAAGGGACAATGGGCCACAAGGGGTGCATAACACAGAATGGCCCAAGAATAGTTTTTCTGTTACAGACAAAAATGCCAAAAAAGATGATAACGGGCTCAGAGATGATGAATAACAATTAATGGCCCTAGACTTATTGAGTTGATCCAAATGATTATTATGTTATTATTCAATTCAAACTTTAATAATCAAATTAACAATTAACTCAAATTATTCACATTAAACTCACATTAAACCTAATTAATTCACATTCAATACTCATAAAATTACACAAAAAATTAAAAGAGGATTAGGGTAAAGTTGTGACCGTTCAATTCAGCTTCAGCTTCAAGAGAAACTCTCTTCTCCTTCGCGAAACGTCGACGGCGCGATCTCCCTCGGCCATGACATTGTATCATCCTTCCCTTTCGGTTAACAGCGCGACGGCGTCACTATCTTCTACGATGAGTACTCCGCCACTCCCTCAGTTCCGATCTTGTCTCGATTTCTCTCGGTCTCTACTTTCGCGGATCTCCCCCAATCTATTCTTCGATCAAAAATCCTTCGCTGTGACCTCACGTTGTTCTCCTGAGACCGTCGTGTTTCTTGGATTGAGGTTCAGGTGATACGTTCTTCCTTCTTCTTTGATCCCGTTGATTCTGAATCTTTCTCTTCGTCTCTATGAGTTCTCTCTTTTGAATGATTGTTGTTGTTGCGTTGGATAGCAGAATCGTTGCGATGAAGGTGACTGAGGTTGGTGATTGAAGATGAAGGTTATGATGAAGATTGAAGCAAGGTTGAATGTTCTGTGGCGGCGGGATTTGGAGTGTTCTTGTCGACGAACAGATGAAGAATGGTGGTGGTGATATGAAGAACTAAAGGTACGAATCCCTCAGATTATGAAGCGCGATTGATGATTCTTCTGTACTCTGATTTTCTGATTTTTTGCAGAATTCTTGAATCGGTAGCGATGATGATGAAGATTGGAGATGAAGGAGATTGTTGTATGATTGTGTGTGTCAAGAGAGTGAAGAGAAGGAGATGGTCTGAAGCAGAGAAATGGTGGAGAATGGTGAATTGAAGATGGTTATGGAAGTGAAGGGAGAGTGAAAGTGAAGAGGATAAAAATGGTGGAGAGACTGAATTGTGGAGGGAAGCACGGTTTAAATAGATTGAGAAGGGAATACATGGGCCGTTAGATCTTAGAGATTCTGTTAGGAATTGAAGGGTGAGGATTGAATTGGTTCTCAAGTTAGTTTCTTTCTGTTGGATTCTGTTATGGACAGTTATGAAGCTGTTATATGTTAGATGCAGGGTAGTTAGAAAACTGTTATATGTTGGTTATGCTTTGAGAGAGTTAGTTGTAAGTGGTTACATTCTGTTATAAGCTAACAGATTCGGTTAGTTGTTAGGGTGGTTAGAAATCCTGTTAGATGGTTGGTAAATCTGTTAGAGAGGTTTGGGAAAGTTAGTTAAAGATTGTTAGTTTGAAAACAGAGTTAGTTTGTAAGATATGAAGTTAGGATGGGAAGTTTAAATTCTGTTTTGGTTGAATACTGGTATAAGAAATTATGTGTTAGAAAACTGTTAAGGCTAGTTAAGTTAGTTAAGGTTTGAATGGGCATGTGTAGGTTTATTTTATGATGATGCTGAATTGTGTATGGAGGTATTGTATTGGTTTAGTAGAATATGAAATAGTTTGAATTTTCTGCATAATTATGCTTTGTGCTGGCTGTTAGTCATTAGGAAAGGCTATTTGGAATGGAAAAATAAGTGTAGACTGATTCAAAACAGTGTGCTTGTTTAAATGGCTTTTCATGGTTGAATCAGTTTGGTTTTGGAGCTTATTTATTTATTCTGGATTCTTTTTGTTTTGAACAGATGCAGGCTAGAAATTGTGGCTGGCTGCAAATGAAATTGAAGCATGGCTTGGCAATGTATTATATGTGAAGACAAGATGACCATGGAAGCAAGATGATGAAGACGGAATCGTGGTGGTGGCAGCCTTTTGGTTCGGACCGGTTTATGCTTCTTGTTTGCAGGATGGCTCCATGTCTCAGTTTATTTGCAGGAGCCTTTTTGTTGTAATTTTTCTTGTAATGTACACTTGGATTTGGATTTGTAATGGATAGAAGCTTGAATATTAAATAATGGGCTTTGAAATCATGATGTTTGTGTTTTGTGAACCACGTTCACGTAACCTCTTTTTCCATTTGACACAAAGTGACATTATCATAAGTATTCAAATTTCATGTTGCCTTGCGCTCACATTTCCAACTTGTTCAATTTGTATCAATACTTATAACACAAATAAACCAATGAACAAATGCTTCATGTCATGGCACACCATAAGGGAATTTGAACCTAATCATTATTCAAACGACTTGATGAATCTTCTAATCGTATAGCATATGATGAGAGAATGAGCCCTCCTCCAATTTAAACTTAATTCCCATGATGACTTGAGCTTCAAAGATTCGAGGATCCATAATTAAATGAATGGTCAAACCTACAAGTGAGCCAATTGATCTAAAGAAGTAACTTGAATTGATGACGCCTGGACACACCACATCTTGACCATATGTCGAAGGGATTCCAGATGCCAGTATAAATCGGCTTCGATTGCAATACATTCGAGCATATAAGTAGAACCTACATTTCCAAGATCCCTGATCCTATGCAATTGGTTAATGAATGCATGTTTTATTGGTTGATGAATGTGTGGTGAAAACGTAATAAAAAATTTGAATTTCTTTTCTTGCAAACGGTGATGGAATGATATAGAATTGATGCTTGATTTTATTGATGACCTAAGATGCAAAATGATGCTAAAGAAAAGCCAGTTAGAAATAAAAATAGATGGGCAAATTTTGGGGTGCAACAGCTGCCCCTATTTAATCGCCTTAAACCTGAAGGTGAGATTGGCGTTGGCATTTCGAGTATTCAAGGTAGAAGAAGATTAAATACCAAGTGAACCTGAAAATTTGTCTGATGAGAGATAGGATCCACTGGGGAAAAGATGGTGTCATTTTATTGAGGAATGTCAACTCTGGGTTGAACAAATTAACTCTGGGTTAGAAATGAAATAAACATCAACTCTCGGTTGAATGGATTAACTCTGGGTTAGAAATGACATAAACTTCAACTCTGGGTTGAGAAAGAAAAGTAGATCAACTCTGGGTCGAAGAATAAAGGGAATTCAACTCTGGGTTGAATAAGAGGTAAACATCAATTCTGGATTGAGGATGGAAAAGGAAATCAATATTAATGGGATGAGATATAGGCATCAACTCTGGGTTGAGCAAGAGAATCAACTCTGGGTTGAAGAAGAAAAGGGAGTCAACTCTGGGTTGAGAAAGGAAGAAAGAGAATCAACTCTGGGTTGAAGACAGCAGGTAGATATCAACTCTGGGTTAAGGGAAAGGTAATTCAACTCTGGGTCGAAGGATGAATTGGATAATAACCATGGGTTGAAAGGGGAAAGATGAACAATTAGAAATAACCGTCAACTCTGGGTTGAGTGGGAAGAAGAAAAGAAAATCAACTCTGGGTTGAAAACAATGGATAGACATCAACTCTGGGTTGGGAGAAGGTAATTCAACTCTGGGTTGAAAGAGGGAAGATAGACAATTAGGAGTAACCGTCAACTCTGGGCTGAGTGGGAAGAAGAAAAGAAAATCAACTCTGGGTTGAAAACAATGGATAGACATCAACTCTGGGTTGGGAGAAGGTAATTCAACTCTGGGTTGAAAGAGGGAAGATAGACAATTAGGAGTAACCGTCAACTCTGGGCTGAGTGGGAAGAAGAAAAGAAAATCAACTCTGGGTTGAAAACAATGGATAGACATCAACTCTGGGTTTAATAAAAGAAAAGATAACCTTCAACTCTGGGTTGATAGAGGAACAAGAAAAAGATCAACTCTGGGTTGAGTAAAAGGAAAGATAACCTTCAACTCTAGGTTGAAAGGGAAACAAGAAAAAGATCAACTCTGGGTTGAATAAAAGAAAAGATGACCTCCAACTCTGGGTTGAGAGGGGAATAATAAAAGATCAACTCTGGGTTGAATAAAGAAAAGATAACCTTCAACTCTGGGTTGAGAGGGGAACAGGAAAAAGATATCCATCAACTCCGGGTGAGAGGGAAAAGATAATTAACTCAGAGTTAAAAGATGAAGGGAAAATCAACTCTGGGTTGAACACAAAAACATCAACTCTGGGTTGAAGAAAGATGGACAGGATTGACTTTGGGGGATGACACCACAATGGTAACTCTGAGTGATCCAGTGGAATATCAATTGATTGCTTGTATTGACCTCATCTGATGAGTAACTTGGCTTATGCTTCACATGCGAATGTTTGATCTGTCTTATGCACTTCTGGAGATGCAATGCAATGAATTCTATATGCAATGTACTGATTGATTGTTCAGGGTTTCTGCTTATGTGGTATAGATTAGGTGGAGTTCTGAACTCTGCTTGATTCAAGATAGGGTGGATGCCCCTGCTTTATTGATGATTGGGTCATTGAGGGATAAATGCCAATGAGGATGCGATGATATGCATGATGCATGTATGATGATGAATGGAATGATTGCTTCCAAGATACAAATGCCTTTATGGAAGGGTCATAGCTTGAAGGATAGAATTTGTGGAGGCGAGGTGTTTGGCTTGACTCCTCGACATTCGTCTCGATATCTGACATTTGATTGAAGATGAAGACATGACTTGTTTCAGGCTTGCCCCAGCTTGTATGATCTTTTGAGATAAAACTTTGGTAATGCTTGAGTCATGGAGATTGCGATGGTCTACCCCAATGTTGATCATGGAATGAATGCCCCAGATTGAAAGGAACTCCTCCACCAGATGGATGCTTCAGATATTTGCTTTGCAGATGACCAACCTTTGCTTTTGTAAGATTACTCAATGGAATTTCGATGTTGAACTTTCCTTGGTATCAAGTACTCACTTTCTGATTAGAGACAATTTTGTTTTAAAAAAGATAATGAGAATGCAATGCACATGTTAATCTCAAAGAAAAGTTTTATTTGTCAAAATGTTGTACTAATACTAACACAAATGACACAGCAACAATAGGAGTCAGTTTGACATGATTTTACAGTTTGTATGCTTTCGGAACGAACCCTACTTCAATTAGGACTTTTGAGGGTTGTAACGTGGCCGGGTTCACGGTTTAAGAAACAAAGGATAAAGGCTCAAGTTCTACTTAACCCACCCCTTCTTCGTGATGTTCTCCAGTCCTACGTTCAGTCAGTTTGATACGAGTGTTCGCCTTTCAGGAAGGATTGTGATGGATGAGGATCCTTTATAACTTTGATGGAGGTGGAAGTCACCCTTCGGTGCTTTCGTTGATGATTATAACAACTTGTCCCTCGGAGGGTTCTTCTTTTGCTTTTGCTTTCCCTAATTTTTGCCTGGACAAAAAGTTTCTTTTGATGTTGGTTTTCGTTGTCCAGCGGGATATGCCCTAATTTTTGCCTAAGTCAATTGCTTCAAAGCTTTTCTTTTTTCTTTTGACTTAGCGGGCTATTGTTTCTCTTTTTTTTATCATGATTCATAACTTTCTTTTCATTCTTTTTTTTGTCTCGTTCGGGAACAAGTTGTATGACTTTGGTGATTGACTTGATGAAAAGGTTGTGACTGCCTTCTTCTTAGTGAATGGGAGACATCCATTGTGGATTGTGCTCTTCCTTTTTTGTGGTGAGAGATGGAATATGATTGATCCTCTGATGGAATACCTGAAAGTTGAGCGCTCGGTCACACTAACTGAAGACTACCCTGCCCCTGGTTAAGATTGAGGGTTTTGTATTTTTTGAAAAGAAACTACTACTCCTTAGGCTCAAAGGGGTTGACGAAGGTTTCACTCCCTTATAACTCCGGTGTTTAGGAATTGAAACAATGCCTGTACATCGTCAGCAGGATCTTTGTTCCAAAAGCATACAGTTAGTAGTTCATGTGTTTTTGATTTTCATCATTCTCCTTTTTTAGTTGCTTAAGACAAATGAGTTGAATATCAATGAACATAATGACAAAGATGAAATGATTTGAGAAAAACATGTATATTGCATTATTTTTATTTATTCAAACAGAATGAGTTTCTTACAATGAGAAGTACTTGATAACAACGAAAGTAATACACTTGAAAATACTTTGAAGTAATCTAGACAATGGCAAGCTTGGCCTTATGCAAATGAAATGTTCTCTGACAAACACAAAGTCTTCAGGCTCTAGTGGTGGAAGGTGCCCCCTTTAGGGGGCATGGAGTTTTCTGATGGTAGCTTGATCTTATTTGTAATTCCCCATGATTCTTTTTCTGTGAGCTCTTGTTAGATATCGGTGTGGAGGAATCGTCTTGACTGATCTGGTGGAGAGGAAGAGTGGTAAGAGTCTTGGTAACCATGGATGCATATGCATGAATGCAAAATGTTAATGATGATGCAAATGCAGCATAAATCAGGATCAAGGATCAAGGCCTCTTGGATAACAGCTTCTCATGGTTAATAAGATATGGTCGAATCCTCTAGATTCAGAGGTTCGACGTTGCTTTCTGGATAAATAGCTTGTGCATAAGTCAAATAAGTTCGAATCCTCTAGATTCAGAGGTTCGACGTTGTCATACCCCAATTTTTGACCTAAGATACCACCTCATATCATTTGCATATGCATCATTTGCATCTCTAACAAATTGCATAGCTTGTGTTTGCTACTTGTGACTCAGCAGGATTTAATCAGGAAATCACTCATCAGTGCAAATAACACTCAATTAGGGTTTTGTTCTCCCTTCATCTCAAATGAATCATCTTCATCAATAATCAACATTTGGTCCTCAGAGATTCATTTCAACAAGCTCAACAGCTTTGAATTGACTGAATTAGGGTTTTGACTGAAGACAGCACACTCCTGACTTTTGCTCAGAATTTGACCTAATGGCTTGGGACATGATATCGAGACCTCAAGTGCATCATTTTGACCTAATCCATTGGCTCATAACATCTCCTACACAAAGATTGATCAGACAAATCCTCAGATCAGGGTTTTGAACTATCAGGGACTGAAATCAGGGATCACATTTGGGAAACCCTAAAAATCCCCAGGGAGTCAATCAAAGGTTTCAATCATCTTCAAATAATCCCTATGACAACATCCAATGGAAATTACATCTCAATTCAAGATCCACAGTCATCAATTTCATCAGGTCGACAATTAGGGTTTTTGACCTAATTCACTGAACAACTGACTTTTTTATCAGGACATGGTGCCACAACTCAAACCATGGCTCAATATCCTCTAATGCCTCAATATGATCCATTCATACCATTCATTTGGTGAGGATAGCTTGGTTCATTTGAAAACTCCAGAAACGCGATTCGTCTGAAAAAGTCAACTGTACAAGATCACCATTGACTTTTGGGGAAATTGGGTCAACCATGACTTTTGAAGTTTTAAATCATCAATATATGATATATGAAGTCATTTGATCAAGAAAAATCAAGAAAATCAATCAAGAATCAAAAAGTCAAAGTTTGACTTTCCATACTTAGAAAAATTTCTAAGTGTTTTTCATGGTTTTTTTCCAAACTTTGAAAGGGAATTTCTCAAAATTTCACCTACAAACTGAAAAAAACTTCCAACATGAAAGTTGTAGATTTTGATCCAATAAACAACTTTGACACATATAATTTTTTTCCATAAGATCAACCATTTAAGAGATATGAAGCTTCAAAGTTGGTATCTTTTGAAAATTTCACTTAAAACTTCATTTTCTTCAAAGTTCATGGATCTTTTTCACCCATTTCCTTAAAGGTCTTGAAGAAACTTTCAACTAGGGTTTTGAAGTGTGTAATATGAGCTTTCCAAAATGTCCAAGAGCATGAAAAAATATGGAGTGTAGCCATGGTTTTGAATTTTGACATTAGTGATCATTTTCACTTGGATTTGCACCATTTTTCACTAAGTTTCTATACTACATGACCTATAATCCAAGCAATGATGCATAGAAGCAATAATTGGGAGATATTTTCTGATTTGAGATCAGAATGGAAGAGGATAAGAAGCTTGGCCAAAATAACCATGGTTTAGTTACTTTAACCATTTGCATTAAATGTAAAGATTCCACTTTATCTCCAAATGCCAAATCACCAATTCTTGAGCAAGTTGCAAAGATCTGCATTCAGAACTCATGGCCTATAAATAGAGGTCATTTCCACTCTTCAATTCACACCAAAGTCACACAAATTATAGGCTTTCTCTTTCTTTCTTAGAATGCAAGTTTCTTAAGTTTCAAAGAGGTAAAATGCTCAACCTCTAAACCTTTGAATTTCTGACCAAAGTGATGCTTCCCACAAACCACAAACATCATATGGGATGTGTTTGATCCACTCACACACTCCAAAAACATCTCAAACTCAAAATCACTACCTCACTTCTCAAATATGCATAATCTAAGCCTTATCATGCCAAAATCCATTCAAGATCATTTCTGTCCAAAATAACACTTCTAACACCTCACATATATCACATATGAACTATCCAAACACTCACATATGATCTGTAACCTCATAATCTTCAGATTCGATTCACACTCCAAGGTTATGCAGATCGGGTACCACAGCTTAGCACAGATGAATTCATATGGTTCCAAGCATCCAGACACCTTCCATAATCATCATTGAAGCTATTCAGATTGATACAAAGCATCTGTAACATCTCCAGATCAAAATCCAATTCTCAGTTTGGCCGTTTTTGAGGTAAGTGCACTTGAACTTCAAACTCATACTTGCACGCATCATAAATGAAATATGAGCATACCATCTTGTTTCTGCACCTATGAGGATCATTAACCCTCAATCAATTGCATCATAACATGATCATACACGATTTCACATTGAATTTCAATTCTAGGGTTCTTCGTGTTCATCAGAAAATTGATAGTCTTAGAGTGGAAATAAATGAAATTAAATGCTATCATCATGTTCCTCGTCCAAAACCGAGCAAGATAGACCCTTCACTTGATCAATTTGGTTCAGTTTCAAGAATTTTCAAAATCAAATGGGGATGGTGTTCTTGGCGCCATTTTCTGTTCATAAATTTCAAATATCAGTTTTCAAATATAATTAAACGAAGTTGTTATAATAACAAGCTGCGCGCGCAGCTGGGTTGGCAAGTGTTTTGGCTGGTAAACACAAGGGCGTGGGTTCAACACCTCTAGGGACCAAAACCATTTTTTTTTACAACTATTTTTCTTTCATTTTTTAACAAACTTCAATTAATTATTTAACTAACCAAATCAATTCATTTTTCATTCATTTTTTACACACCTCTCATTTAATATATATATTTTAAGAATATCAAAAAAAAATCATCAAAAAATATTTATTTGATACATTTTTAAATAGTTTTAAAATGACTTGTTTTTAAGTAATTTTAATACTTTTAAATACTATTTTTCATTTGATTTTCAAGCTTAGTAACTTGTAAATATTTTTTGAAGCAAATCCTAATTATCTAAGTGTTAATTGAGGATGATCTTTTGATTAAATTGACTTCTTTCGAAATTCAAATCGTTTTAAAACGAGCGATCGCGATTCTTTTCAAAAACAATAAACCATTTCTTTTTGAAACTTTTGATTAAATCTTTTAATTGATCAATTGGTTTTCAAAACGATGTGGGGCCTCTCGAATATTAGAGAGTATAAGACCCACTCCTTTTTCCTTTTTTCTACAGTTTTTCTTTGTACAGAAAACTCTTTCAAAACAATAACTTTCAAACAGTTTTTCAAACAACGCGTCTGTAAATAAAACAATCAACCATGTTTTGTAAAAATACCACGGGCCTCCATGTAGGTATAAGTCCCAAGCCCCTTTTGTACATACCCACTCAAGTACATGAAATTAGGTATTTCATTGTACGCCTTTTGTACATATCTCGATCAGTTTGATTTTTAACTTTGAATAACAAACCAAAAATGAAGGTTTCTTTAAATCTTCCCAAAAATATACCATGGGCCTCCATGTAGGTATAAGTCCCAAGCCCTTTTGTAAATACCTGTTTACATAGCTTTGAATAAACTCAAGAGGGCCTCTCCCCGAATATAAAGTCCCGAGCCCTGTGTATACAAATGGATCATGCTTACAGGTATATTTCCTTCATAAACTCCATTATATACACACACTTTGTCATATACATATATAATTGTTCATACCTGTTCATGTTTGTTCATACTTGTTCATGTTTGTTCATATGTGTGATATGTGTGCTTGTTCAACTTAGTACAACACTAGGTTCCCCATAGCCTCCTATTGGGCTTCGTGCAAAGAATCTCCCTAGTTTAGGTTAGGACATAGAGTATGGTTTCCCGGTGAAATCGCTCTAAGAGCTCAAACCAACTATACCATGCCTCCCCTTGGGCTTTGTACAAACGAGTGTCCCTCCCATAGCCTCCTCTTGGGCTTACAATGCAAGGACCCTGGATTGTCCCTCCCATAGCCTCCTCTTGGGCTTACAATGCAAGGACCCTCTGATAGCCTCCTCTTGGGCTTCGTACAAGGACCCACGGGCTTCTTATAAGCATCCCCAATATCCAAATCAAATACCCTAGGAGATTAGACATTTTTCATCTCTATGCTAGGAGTATCTCTTATATATCATCACAAACAATCAATCAATCAAACTTTTTTGCCACAAGGCTGGCTAATCAATCAAACTGTTTTACCACCGTACTGGATGATTAATCAAAGTTTTTGTCACAAGGCTGACTTCATTGAAACTTTTGCCACAAGGCTGGCTGATTAATCAAAGTTTTTGTCACAAGGCTGACTTCATTGAAACTTTTGCCACAAGGCTGGTTAAACAAAAACATCTTTATCATTCTAAGCACCCTAAGCGGCATGGCCCCGGGCTTATAATGAAAAGATTTTCAAACAAAAAAACAAACAGATGTATGTGATGATATAGATTAGATACATCTAGCATTTAGACGACATTTGTCTATTTTCCTTTGCTTCCACTAGCATAAGTGGGAACTACGATTGCTCTGACTTTCTCAACATCCCTTTGAGAATACGTAGGCACAAGGTCGATCCTTGGCGAGCAAAACAAAACAAAAAAAAAACCATTCAAACCTTAGCACCCGTAGACCCCGAGCTACAGATGCTCTGATTCCCTCTAAGGGATATGTATGCAGAGGATCGCGATGATCTTTGCGAGCATAATCAAACAAACACCTTAGGTCCCACCTATTTCACAAGAACCTCCACCACAACAAGAATGGAATAAAACAAAATAAAGAAACCTATAGAGTACTATAGATACGTTGGGTGCTAATACCTTCCCTTCGTATAACCAACCCTCTTACCCGGAATATCTCCCCCACTTTTTAGGTTATTGCAGCTTTTTTCCTTTTCCTACTTTGGAAACAATAAAAAGTTTGGTCGGTACAAAAGAAAAATCATTTTTTTGAGCACTCGAGCCCAAAGAAGGCATCAGGTGTCTCATCCACAAAAAAGAGGAACAAAACGATTTTCCGCCCGCGACAGAAAAATGGCGACTTCACTGGGGAGAAAAAAAAAACTTTTTATTGTTTCCAAAGAAAGGGTTATTTCTATTTATTTTGTTTTTATTTTATTTTTGTTACATGTGTGGTTCCTTGGTTCTGTTACTTGTGTGGTTTTGTTACAAGTGATACATTATGGACAAATCCTAACCCGGATTAAGTACACATAAGAATTAGGTGGAGGGTATAGTCATGTATGGCATACAAGGAGTTCAGTCCTTAAAAAGTCAGCATGAGAATCCTTCCGCTCAGTGGAGGTTCCTTGTTGGTAGTATATGTTTAGCAAGTTCAGTTGCGAAGACATTATTGCTTTCATTGAACTGTAGAAGCTGAGTTGGCTGTAGAACCCCAACCCATCCTGGCCTTATTAGGTTGTGGTGCAGAAACTATTCAGGTGTAGACTTGGATTAGTTGTCATGCGGAGAACCACACTCAGACGAGTTTTTCTTGAGAATATTGCTGGCTCACAAGTTCAGTTGTGCAAGCCGGTAATATCCGAAAGAAAAATGTGGACTCTGACGTATCAGTAGAACATGTTTTGCAGGTGATAAACCCTAGTACTATCCCATGTTTGGTTCTCTGACCTCATGCTCGTGACGCTGGACCTTTGAACCTGTGTGTACTATGTTTGAATTACCATGTTTGTAGAACTATGTTTGAATTACCATGTTTGCGCTACCATGTTTGTCGCACCATGTTTGCTTTACCATGTTTGAATATGTGGCATCCATGCGTCCATGCATTCATACATCCATTAAAAAATCCATCTTTTCCCATAAAAAACATGATTTTTCCAAAAAAAAATTTAGAAATTTTCCTTGCAAACATTATAGGATTAAGTTATGGAGTGGGTAAAAAGGCATACCAAGAAGTACGGTTTCAAAGCTCCTAATGTAGAAAGACTGAAAGAGTTAGCATCTTTTGTACAAGATCCTTCCGATTTTAGGAAAAGCCATGGAAAGCTTTTGCCTATCTTGAACACTCATGTTGATGAAGGACTTCTCAAAACTCTGGTTCAGTTCTATGATCCCGTCTACCGGTGTTTCACCTTTCCAGACTATCAGTTGGTACCAACCTTGGAAGAATATGCCAATCTTTTGGGTATTCCTGTGTCTGACAAAATACCTTTCAATGGTTTGGAAGCCATTCCTAAGTCACCAGCCATTGCAGCAGGTATCCACTTGAAGAAATCTGAAATAGAAAGTAATTGGACTACCAAAGGAAACCTTCCGGGTTTGACTTCGCAGTTTCTAATAAAGAAAGCTTTTGATTTCATTGACACTGGTAGCATGATAGCTTTTGAAGCTGTATTAGCCTTGCTCATCTATGGGTTGGTTCTGTTTCCCAACATCAACGACTTTGTTGATATCAACGCCATAAAGATCTTTCTGAATGGAAATCCTGTTCCGACTTTGCTTGGTGACATGTATTTCTCTATTCATCACAAAAATCGCCAAGGTGGTGGAATCATTGTATGTTGTGCACCTCTTTTGTACAAATGGATTGTTTCACACTTACCTAAGTCTCCTATTTTCACGGAAAACCGAGAAGGTTTGCATTGGCCTCGAAGACTTATGTCCCTTACTAATAATGATATCCATTGGTATGCTCTGGCTCGCTGCGGCACAGAAATCATTGATAGTTGTGGAGAATTCGCCAATGTACCCCTCATTGGTACACAAGGAGGAATTAACTACAATCCGGTCCTAGCCCGACGACAACTCGGGTATGCAAATTCAGTTAAACCTGTTGGTCTCGCAGTGGAAAGCTACTTCTACCAAGAAGGGGAGGATCCTCAAGGGTTGAAAACAAGAATGGTGAGAGCTTGGTACGACGTCCGATGGAAAGGAAAAGGTGAGATAAGGAACTGCATTGCTACGAACGCCTACACCAGCTGGGTGAAGAAAAGAGCAAAGGAGTTTCGAATGCCTTATGATTATGAAAAACCCATGTTCCCTGTAGTGTCTCAACTACCCAATGTTCCCATTAACACTGTAGAAGAGTACCAGGAAATCTTAGCCAAGATAAGGTTAGAAAAGGACTCTTGGGAAGAAAAGTTTCGTAAAACTGATGAGGAAAATAGAAAGTTGAAGAAAAGGGTGAAAGATCACGAAGAAACTCTCTATTATCAGGATGGATGGCTCATGAGCAAAGATGAGAAGATCCGTCGGAAAGACGCCGCAATCAGAAGATACATCAAAGAAAGCAAGAAAAATCCTGAAGCCTCGACAAGCAACGCTCTGATGCCTGACAATTGGAAGAATGTTGTTGACAAGCTGAGAGTTGAAAAGGCCGAGTTGAAAGCTTACTATGGGAAAGAAATCATGAAGCTCAAGCTGCACAACGCATTTGGTTCTTCGTCTGATGAAGATGTTTAGGATTTGTTTAGATTTTCATGTATCATTTGATTCTGTAAGGAGCTACGCTCCAATGTTGTAACATTTCCCATTTATTCAATAAAAGAATTGTTTGTGTTCAAATGTTTGCAAGGAAATAATCTTTAAAATGTTTGGAAAAATCATAAATTTCTTTTTGCATACATCATTCTGCATGTCGAGTCTGTTGTATAGAGTCTCATCTTTTGGATCTTTCTCCAATAGATCGTCAAGCTGTCGCGTCTCAAAGTTTCTCGACCGCGTTCGCAATCAGATCACAGATACAATACTCGTTCAAGCAGAAGAAGAGTAATGGAACACTCTGAACAAGAGAATATTGAGCTCCGTGGTACAGTGACCACCCTTCAGGAAAAATTGGAAAGTCTCACTACTCTGGTTGACTCCTTAATGGCCGCACAGAATCAGCAGCCGCCACCTAACAGTCAAGCAACGGTAACATCTGAAGTCACTACTCCAGTTTCTACAGTTGCATTCAACATTCCATCTTTCTCCATGCCAGAAGGTTGGGGCCCGCCTTTCAGCTTTGGTACAGGTTTCCGCCATAATTTCTCTGGGGTTCAAACAGCTACAACTGAAGCACCTGCTGCACAAGGTTCAGCATTTATTCCACATTCAGGGGTAACTTTTTCCCAAATCACTATGGCACTTTCTCAACCCACTATGACAGTTCCGACCCCTACGGTTCACACTGTTCCTTATGATGGTAATGAGATTTATCATGATCAAGGTGATAGCACAAATCAGCGTAATCTTGTGGAAGATCTCCAAGAGCAGTTTAACAAGATGCAGTTGGAAGTTAAAGCTATCCGTGGAAAAGATTTGTTTGGAAAGAATGCCCAGGAGCTATGTTTGGTTCCCAGTGTACAAATACCGGCTAAGTTCAAGGTCCCAGACTTTGAGAAGTACAAAGGTAGTTCTTGTCCACAAAGCCATCTTGTGATGTATGCCAGAAAGATGTCTACTTATGCAGATAACCATCAGTTGCTTATCCATTACTTTCAAGACAGTTTGACTGGTGCCGCACTGAAGTGGTACACAGGTTTGGATAGCACCAATATTCGAACTTTCAACGATCTAGGTGAGGCCTTTGTCCGACAATACAAGTATAACTCGGATATGGCTCCCGACAGAGATCAGCTTCGATCCATGGCTCAGAAAGATCATGAAGCTTTCAAAGAATATGCCCAACGATGGAGAGAAACTGCTGCTCAGATTAATCCACCGTTAAAAGAGAAAGAGATGACAAAAATCTTCTTGAATACTCTCAGCCCGTTTTATTATGAACGCATGATTGCTAGTGCTCCAAGTGATTTCACCGAAATGGTAAACATGGGAATGCGTCTAGAAGAAGGGGTCCGAACCGGACGTCTAACTAAAGAAGGTGGATCTTCAAGCGGAACCAAAAAGTTCGGAAGTGGTTTCCCAAAGAAGAAAGAACAAAGTGTTGACATGGTATCCCAAGGGAGGCCAAGAGGAAATGTCAGTCGTCAACAACAGGTTTCTGCTATTGCGCCAGTCGTTAATACAGCGCCAAATCCGGGATTTACCCCGCAGTTTCAACAACAACAGTCTCGACAACAGGCTCAACAACTTAACAACAATCAGAATCGTGTGCAAAGAGCTCCACAGTTTGATCCGATTCCAATGACCTATACAGAATTGTACCCTGCTTTGATTGAAAAAGGTCTCGTTCAAACTAGAGCACCACCACCAGTACCTGAGAGACTCCCATGGTGGTACAAAGCTGAGGTCTCATGCCCTTATCATCAAGGAGCACCTGGCCATGATCTTGAGCATTGCATAGCCTTGAAATATGAAGTTCAGAGGTTGGTTAGGTCTAATCTCCTCTCTTTCAGAAATTTGAATCCTAATGTGCAAGCAAATCCGCTGCCCAATCATGGAGGGCATGTTGTAAACATGGTGTATGGATGTCCTGGCCAATACCGAGTCTATAATATCAACTTCTCAAGAGCAGATTTGGTACAAATGCACGCTACTCTTTGTCGGGGGCAGAATTTTCGCCAGCATCAATACGGTTCCTGTAGAATATGTTGTGTGGATCCTCACGGGTGTTCGATTGTGAGAAGAGATCTCCAAGTTTTGCTAGATAATGGTACTATTGAGATTTACAGAAATAGGGATGAAAATGAAGTTAACATGATAGGATGTTATCCGCATGAGCTTTTAGTCTCAGATATCAACTCGGAAATGCCTACAGTTAACATCATCGTTCCTCATTTCAACATGCCCGAACGCATAGAAGTTACTTACAACAAGCCAAAGGTTCCTATTGCTCCTTTGATCATTTGTCTACCTGGACCTGTTCCTTATGGCTCTGACAAGGCAGTTCCATACAACTACAATGCAACAATGATAAAGGATGGACAAGAAGTTCCTTTACCAACTCTTTCATCTGTCGTGAACATCGCTGATGTGAGTCGAGTAACAAGAAGTGGACGTGTGTATACTCCACTACCTCCAAAGCAGCCTGTTGCTCCTGTAACTGGGCAAAATCCTGTTAATATACCAGTGGGGAATCCTGAGGAAACTCCTGTTAGTAATACAAACGCTGATGTTGGTCAATCCAGTGGAACCAATGTCAATCCTGACTTTGATGAAATTTTGAAGCTTATCAAAAGAAGTGAATACAAGATTGTGGATCAGCTTATGCAGACTCCTTCAAAAATCTCAATACTTTCATTGCTGTTGAATTCAGAAGCCCACAGGGAAGCCCTGATGAAGGTCTTAGATCAAGCTTTTGTAGATCATGATGTGACTATTAATCACTTTGATAGGATAATAGCCAACATAACTGCTTGCAACAATTTAAGCTTCTGTGATGAAGAACTCCCCGAGGAGGGCAGAAATCACAATCTTGCTTTACACATTTCTATGAACTGTCAGTCAGACTCTTTGTCCAATGTGTTGGTAGACACCGGATCTTCCTTGAATGTGATGCCAAAGACGACTCTTGCTCGCTTGTCTTACCAAGGAATGCCTATGAAGTTCAGTGGTGTAGTTGTCAAAGCATTTGATGGATCGCGAAAATCTGTTATCGGCGAAGTCAACCTTCCCATGACAATTGGTCCACATACATTTCAAATCACTTTCCAGGTCATGGACATTCAAGCTGCTTATAGCTGTCTGTTAGGACGACCATGGATCCATGAAGCAGGGGCAGTAACTTCTACGCTCCATCAAAAGTTAAAATTTGTAACAAATGGAAAATTGGTAACAATAAGTGGAGAACAAGCCTTGATGGTGAGCCATTTGTCCAATTTCTCTTTCATTAGTGCTGATGATGTGGAAGGAACTCAGTTCCAAGGTCTCTCTTTAGAAGACGAATCTTCCAAAAAGAAAGCATCGATCTCTTCTTACAAAGAGGCAGTAAAAGTAGTGAAAGATGGAACTACCACTGGCTGGGGGCAAGTTGTGATCCCGACCAAGAATGAAACCAGAGCAGGTCTCGGATGTTCACCAACATTCTCAAACTGCACCAAGAAGGATGAAACCCTTCGTCCAATCAAAGAAACATTCATTAGTGGAGGATTCCTTAACCCAATTCCTCAAGAGGTTAATGTCCTTATCGAAGAATGCATCGAAGAAGGTCTACCTGATCCTGAAGAAGAATGGAAATGTTATCTCAATGACTCAGGATACATATCTCAGGAAGAACCATATCCTCCTTCGGAGAAACCCAAAGGCAAAGAAACTGAGCCTGTTCCTGCAGAGATCTGGGACACCTTGGGACAACCAAGTGGAAAATTTGATTATATGGTGAAATATACTGCACCTGAAAGTTCAAAGATCGCGATTGAAGATATCCGACCAACTGGATGGGGAGATTCCTTTGAATATGATAGTCAACCAGAAGAGGCTTATCAGCCCTGTCAATTTTCTCAGCAGCCTGAAATTACTGAAGGTTTCGGCTTCAACGCACCTGCCAAGGTTTATAATCCTGAAGATGGTTATTATCACATAAATGCCATTTTTTAAGATGAAGGGGAAGATGGTCCCGCAACTGACTCAGAAAGTGTCGCTGACAATGAGTCTCTTCATCCTGAAGACTGGGAAATACATCCTGAAAATTCTGAAGATTGTGACTCGTCTTATGCTCTTCAAGAGGTGGAAGAAGACCATTTCAACTCTACAAAGAACAAGGTTGACAAACCAGGACCTTCAAATCCTGCTCGACCAGCGGTCAATGTCAATACTGAAGATCACTCTGGGGAGGATTTTCCTGAATACATAATACACAGAGGAGTTTGTTGCTACTGGAAGGCTGTCGACGTTCCGAATGTTGTTCGCCGCTCAAAGTAATCACCTCGCTGTTATTTTGACCTCCTGCCTTGCCCAAAGCAGAGAGATGTTTTATAGGGCTTTGCTTTTAAATGTTCCGCCCAAATAACTTTGTGTATAGGGCTTTGTTTTAAAAGTTTTCCTCTTTGTCCTGCCCAAGGCAAATGAGTTTGTGTTAGGGCTTTGTTTCAAAAATGAATCATAAATAAAGTGTCATTTTGAATTCCCTACATTATATGTTTTTATTTTTTGCTTTTTTCTGGAAATGGTAATCCTAAAAAACCAAAATAAAATAAAAAAAACTTTTTCAAAAAAAAATCTGCATACACTCCTGCATTCATAAATTTTCTGAAATAAATATAAATCACATGTGCAGATTTACTATTGATAAACCCATTGAATGCAATAACCCTATGCCCTCTCCCAACTTTGAGTTTCCTGTGTTCGAAGCCGAAGAAGAGGAAGAAGAGGAGATCCCGGACGAGATCTCTCGATTACTTAAGCACGAGGAAAGAGCCATTCTGCCTCACAAAGAGCCTTTAGAAAAAATCAACTTGGGTTCTGAAGAAGACAAAAAAGAAGTGACCATTGGATCGCTGCTTGATGCTGATATCAAGAGTAAGTTGACAGACCTTCTCAAAGAATATGTTGACGTGTTTGCCTGGTCCTACCAAGACATGCCTGGGTTGGATACCAATATTGTTCAGCATTACTTGCCATTGAAGCCAGAATGTCCGCCGGTTAAGCAGAAATTGCGAAGGACTCACCCTGACATGGCTAACAAGATCAAAACAGAAGTTCAAAAGCAACTCGACGCAGGTTTTCTTGTCACCTCAGAATATCCTCAATGGTTGGCTAACATAGTGCCAGTTCCGAAGAAAGATGGCAAAGTCAGAATGTGTGTTGACTACCGTGACTTGAACAAGGCCAGTCCAAAAGATGACTTTCCATTACCACATATCGACATGCTGGTCGATAACACCGCTAAGTTCAACGTCTTTTCCTTCATGGACGGGTTCTCTGGTTATAATCAAATCAAGATGGCTCCTGAAGACATGGAGAAGACATCTTTCATCACCCCATGGGGTACCTTTTGCTACAAAGTGATGCCGTTTGGATTGAAGAATGCAGGCGCAACTTACCAAAGGGCAATGACTACTCTCTTTCATGACATGATGCATAAAGAAATTGAAGTCTATGTGGACGACATGATAGCCAAGTCCAGCACAGAAGAAGAACATATTGAATACCTTTTGAAGTTGTTTCAACGACTAAGGAAATATCAGCTTCGCTTGAATCCTAACAAATGTACTTTTGGGGTTAGATCTGGAAAACTCTTGGGGTTCATTGTCAGCCAAAGAGGTATTGAAGTAGATCCCGACAAAGTCAGAGCTATTCAAGAGATGCCTGCACCAAAGACTGAAAAGCAAGTAAGAGGATTTCTCGGACGATTGAACTATATCTCCAGATTTATCTCTCAAATGACTGCTACATGTGGGCCAATTTTCAAGCTTCTCCGCAAAGATCAAGGGGTTGTATGGACTGAAGATTGCCAGAAAGCGTTTGACAGTATCAAGGAATACCTGTTAGAACCACCGATATTGATTCCTCCAGTTGAAGGAAGACCATTAATCATGTACCTTACCGTGTTAGAAGAATCCATGGGCTGTATGCTTGGACAGCAAGATGAGACCGGTAAGAAGGAGCATGCCATCTATTACTTGAGTAAGAAATTCACAGACTGTGAGTCTCGTTACTCCATACTCGAAAAAACATGTTGTGCTTTGGCTTGGGCTTCAAAACGTCTCCGCCAATACATGATCAACAATACTACTTGGTTAATCTCCAAAATGGATCCGATCAAGTATGTCTTTGAAAAGCCCGCCTTAACAGGAAGAATTGCCCGATGGCAAATGCTGTTATCTGAATATGACATTGAGTACCGTGCTCAAAAAGCGGTCAAAGGAAGCATTCTCGCCGATCATTTGGCGCATCAACCAATTAATGAATATCAATCTCTCAAGTTTGACTTTCCTGATGAAGATGTCATGTACTTGAAGATGAAAGATTGTGACGAACCATTACCCGAAGAAGGTCCTGAGCCCGGATCGAGATGGGGCCTAATTTTTGATGGAGCAGTAAACGCTTTTGGCAATGGAATTGGGGCAATAATCATCATTACTCCCAAGGGTACTCATATCCCGTTCTCCGCCAGACTGCTATTTGATTGTACCAACAACATCGCAGAATATGAAGCTTGTATCATGGGTCTAGAAGAAGCCATTGACTTAAGGATCAAGATCCTAGACATATATGGAGATTCAGCCCTTGTGATCAACCAAATCAAAGACAAGTGGGAAACTTACCACCCTGGCTTGATCCCCTACAGAGATTATGCAAGACGTCTGTTGACTTTCTTCAACAAAGTTGAATTGCATCATATACCTCGAGATCAGAATCGAATGGCAGACGCCTTGGCTACTCTATCTTCCATGTTCAAAGTCAGTCACTGGAATGATATGCCTACAGTCAGAATTACACGCCTTGAAAGGCCCGCCTATGTGTTTGCAACTGAAGCAGTCATCGATGATAAACCGTGGTTCCACGACATCAAACGCTTCCTTCAAACTCAAGAGTACCCACTTGGGGCATCAAACAAAGATAAGAAAACTCTAAGGAGGCTTTCTGGCAGTTTCTTCCTGAACGGAGATGTGCTATACAAAAGAAATTTCGACATGGTTTTGCTCAGATGCGTGGATAGACACGAAGCAGATATGTTAATGCATGAAGTGCATGAAGGGTCCTTTGGAACTCATTCAAATGGGCATGCAATGTCCAAAAAGATCTTAAGAGCAGGATACTATTGGTTGACAATGGAATCTGATTGTTGTAAACACGTGAAGAGATGTCACAAGTGCCAGATCTACGCAGATAAGATCCATGTGCCACCGACTCTACTCAATGTTCTCTCATCTCCATGGCCTTTCTCCATGTGGGGTATTGACATGATTGGAATGATCGAGCCGAAAGCTTCAAACGGTCATCGTTTCATCTTGGTAGCAATTGATTACTTCACCAAATGGGTCGAAGCAGCATCTTACGCCAATGTTACAAGACAAGTGGTTGTGAGGTTTATCAAGAATAACATCATTTGCCGATATGGTGTTCCCAGCAAGATCATTACTGACAATGGTTCAAACTTGAACAACAAAATGATGAAAGAATTGTGTGAGGAATTCAAGATTGAGCATCATAACTCTTCTCCTTACAGACCAAAAATGAATGGCGCTGTTGAAGCCGCTAACAAGAACATTAAGAAGATCGTCCAGAAAATGGTCGTCACTTACAAAGACTGGCATGAGATGCTGCCATTTGCTTTACATGGGTACCGTACTTCAATGCGTACTTCAACAGGGGCAACTCCCTTTTCTCTAGTATACGGCATGGAAGTTGTGCTCCCTGTAGAAGTTGAAATTCCATCAATGAGAGTCCTCATGGAGACCAAGTTATCAGAGGCTGAATGGTGTCAAAGCAGATACGATCAGTTGAACTTAATCGAAGAAAAACGTATGACTGCTCTATGCCATGGACAGTTATACCAAGCAAGGATGAAACAAGCTTTCAACAAAAAGGTTCGACCTCGTGAATTTCAAGAAGGCGACCTCGTGCTTAAAAAGATCTTGTCTTTTCAACCAGATTCTAGGGGCAAATGGTCTCCTAATTACGAAGGCCCGTATGTTGTCAAAAGAACATTTTCTGGCGGCGCCATGATTCTTACAACCATGGATGGTGATGAACTCCCACATCCTGTGAATGCTGATGCAGTCAAGAAATACTTTGTCTAAAAAATACAAAAGAACAGCTCGGTAAGTCGAAAACCCGCAAAGGGCGACTTAGGCAAAAATGAGCGTCTCGGTGGACTGAAAACCTGAAAGGGCGGTCCAGGCAAAAATTAGAGACAATAAACAGAAAAAATTCATCCTGGTAGATTGAAAACCTGAAAAGGCAATCTAGGCAAAAATTAGGGATTTATGACAAAGTAACTGCATCAGTCTGTACTTCGTCACCTGAGGAGTCTGTACTTCATCAAAGGATCTTCAAACAAATCATTGCCAATCTGAAGCAACAAGCACAGTTGGAACTCAAAGTTGTTGGGGGGAATAGTGGTTATTGCTTTCAATGTAGCCTTTTCCGCATAATTACCATTTCCAACTTTTGTAAATACTCTATGGAATCACGCCTTTAGCTGATTACCATCCTATTAAATAAATTTGAGCCTTGTGCCCACTTGTTTGCAATCTCTAATTTCTTTTAGCTCGCAAAATGACGCTTTAATTGTGTTATTCATTTTTGAAAAAAAAGAAAAAAGTTTTTAAATGAATTTACTTTCCTTTTTCAAAATAAAAGCGAAATTTTCCTTTGAGTTGTGAACAACAGAAGGAACATCAACAGCTATCTCCATAGGACGAATCAAGGATTATGATAGGAAAAGCTCTTCTATCCCCAGTGAAGAAGGTCTTCTATCCCCAGTGTCGAAGATTTCCCATCTCCAGTGAAGAAGTTCTTCCATCTCAGTAAGAAAAGATACTCATCTTCCCCAGAGAAGTTTAAAGCACACAGCATCATTCATCACCTGTGTTATCTACACCGTGTTGAAGAACATTTGCCGAGTATCTGGTTGTATTGCGACGTCGGTCCCTCTCCAGTATACACTTCATTGTCTGTCAGTATTGTCAGTATGCATGCTACATTCATGACATTCATCATTCATACATATTTGCATCATTTATGCATCATTACATTTTTCAATGTTTGCTTCGAAATCACTTGTTCAGGATATGGGCGTGTCATCTCTCCAAGTAGGTTGTCACCCATAAGCAGAAAGAACATCTTCTTTCTCCAGTTCCCCACTGAGATCATTCCTCGTGGAAGAAGGTTGCTTTAGTTTTCTCCTCTCAAAACGAAGGAGAAAATCCCATTTGAGTTCATTCCTCATTGGGTACAAAGTCTTGTTTGACCGTTTCTTTCCAATTCATTCTTGGTTAGAACCTTGTCTTTGCCAGAAATTCAAATTCCGATTCCACCAAACAGAGTCGTGAGAAAAACGAACCATAAACGATAGCCTCATCATCTGAGCAGTTTATGTTTCTTTCAAAAGATTTTTCCTCTCAAGGAAATCAATCATGAAGACCATTTGACGATCAGGGCCTTATTACTGTTCACAAGGCTGAATATCCAGTAATTTCCCTAGCAAAGTCTCCAGGATCATTTTATCACTCGGCTGATAATTGATCATGTCTTCAAAACCACTATCACAAGGCTGGTAGTCGGTAACCTTTTGTTTTGGTTATATTATTTAACATGTCTATCACAAGGCTGATAGTCGGTAATATTAACCGAACCTTTGAAACTTTTTTTTACCTTGTCAAGTCTATCACCATGCTGATAGTCGGTAACACAGTTTCATACCTTTCACCTTCGCATTATTAAACAAGTCTATCCCCATGCTGATAGTCGATAATGTCAATAGGTAAGCTTTTCTTACAAAGCTATCATTCCCCAGTGAAGCATACACTTGCTTTCCCGAAAAGATAAAACGGATTCTCTTCCTAAAACGGATTGAGACATCCTTCCCGATCACTTTTCCCCAGTGGAGTCAGTTCTTGATATCCCCTCGGTAAAGATATCCTTGCATCATTCGCAATTTTGGTATCTTAGGTCCAAAATTCGCGTCTTCTGATATTTAAGTCTCTTCCACCCTATCAAAACGAAGATTTTCAATCTTCATGTCTCAGGTTGAAGAAACTTAAATAGGGGCATCTGTCATACCCCAATTGTTGACCTAAGATACCACCTCATATCATTTGCATATGCATCATTTGCATCTCTAACAAATTGCATAGCTTGTGTTTGCTACTTGTGACTCAGCAGGATTTAATCAGGAAATCACTCATCAGTGCAAATAACACTCAATTAGGGTTTTGTTCTCCCTTCATCTCAAATGAATCATCTTCATCAATAATCAACATTTGGTCCTCAGAGATTCATTTCAACAAGCTCAACAGCTTTGAATCGACTGAATTAGGGTTTTGACTGAAGACAGCACACTCCTGACTTTTGCTCAGAATTTGACCTAATGGCTTGGGACATGATATCGAGACCTCAAGTGCATCATTTTGACCTAATCCATTGGCTCATAACATCTCCTACACAAAGATTGATCAGACAAATCCTCAGATCAGGGTTTTGAACTATCAGGGACTAAAATCAGGGATCACATTTGGGAAACCCTAAAAATCCCCAGGGAGTCAATCAAAGGTTTCAATCATCTTCAAATAATCCCTATGACAACATCCAATGGAAATTACATCTCAATTCAAGATCCACAGTCATCAATTTCATCAGGTCGACAATTAGGGTTTTTGACCTAATTCACTGAACAACTGACTTTTTTATCAGGACATGGTGCCACAACTCAAACCATGGCTCAATATCCTCTAATGCCTCAATATGATCCATTCATACCATTCATTTGGTGAGGATAGCTTGGTTCATTTGAAAACTCCAGAAACGCGATTCGTCTGAAAAAGTCAACTGTACAAGATCACCATTGACTTTTGGGGAAATTGGGTCAACCATGACTTTTGAAGTTTTAAATCATCAATATATGATATATGAAGTCATTTGATCAAGAAAAATCAAGAAAATCAATCAAGAATCAAAAAGTCAAAGTTTGACTTTCCATACTTAGAAAAATTTCTAAGTGTTTTTCATGGTTTTTTTCCAAACTTTGAAAGGGAATTTCTCAAAATTTCACCTACAAACTGAAAAAAACTTCCAACATGAAAGTTGTAGATTTTGATCCAATAAACAACTTTGACACATATAATTTTTTTCCATAAGATCAACCATTTAAGAGATATGAAGCTTCAAAGTTGGTATCTTTTGAAAATTTCACTTAAAACTTCATTTTCTTCAAAGTTCATGGATCTTTTTCACCCATTTCCTTAAAGGTCTTGAAGAAACTTTCAACTAGGGTTTTGAAGTGTGTAATATGAGCTTTCCAAAATTTCCAAGAGCATGAAAAAATATGGAGTGTAGCCATGGTTTTGAATTTTGACATTAGTGATCATTTTCACTTGGATTTGCACCATTTTTCACTAAGTTTCTATACTACATGACCTATAATCCAAGCAATGATGCATAGAAGCAATAATTGGGAGATATTTTCTGATTTGAGATCAGAATGGAAGAGGATAAGAAGCTTGGCCAAAATAACCATGGTTTAGTTACTTTAACCATTTGCATTAAATGTAAAGATTCCACTTTATCTCCAAATGCCAAATCACCAATTCTTGAGCAAGTTGCAAAGATTTGCATTCAGAACTCATGGCCTATAAATAGAGGTCATTTCCACTCTTCAATTCACACCAAAGTCACACAAATTATAGGCTTTCTCTTTCTTTCTTAGAATGCAAGTTTCTTAAGTTTCAAAGAGGTAAAATGCTCAACCTCTAAACCTTTGAATTTCTGACCAAAGTGATGCTTCCCACAAACCACAAACATCATATGGGATGTGTTTGATCCACTCACACACTCCAAAAACATCTCAAACTCAAAATCACTACCTCACTTCTCAAATATGCATAATCTAAGCCTTATCATGCCAAAATCCATTCAAGATCATTTCTGTCCAAAATAACACTTCTAACACCTCACATATATCACATATGAACTATCCAAACACTCACATATGATCTGTAACCTCATAATCTTCAGATTCGATTCACACTCCAAGGTTATGCAGATCGGGTACCACAGCTTAGCACAGATGAATTCATATGGTTCCAAGCATCCAGACACCTTCCATAATCATCATTGAAGCTATTCAGATTGATACAAAGCATCTGTAACATCTCCAGATCAAAATCCAATTCTCAGTTTGGCCGTTTTTGAGGTAAGTGCACTTGAACTTCAAACTCATACTTGCACGCATCATAAATGAAATATGAGCATACCATCTTGTTTCTGCACCTATGAGGATCATTAACCCTCAATCAATTGCATCATAACATGATCATACACGATTTCACATTGAATTTCAATTCTAGGGTTCTTCGTGTTCATCAGAAAATTGATAGTCTTAGAGTGGAAATAAATGAAATTAAATGCTATCATCATGTTCCTCGTCCAAAACCGAGCAAGATAGACCCTTCACTTGATCAATTTGGTTCAGTTTCAAGAATTTTCAAAATCAAATGGGGATGGTGTTCTTGGCGCCATTTTCTGTTCATAAATTTCAAATATCAGTTTTCAAATATAATTAAACGAAGTTGTTATAATAACAAGCCGCGCGCGCAGCTGGGTTGGCAAGTGTTTTGGCTGGTAAACACAAGGGCGTGGGTTCAACACCTCTAGGGACCAAAACCATTTTTTTTTACAACTATTTTTCTTTCATTTTTTAACAAACTTCAATTAATTATTTAACTAACCAAATCAATTCATTTTTCATTCATTTTTTACACACCTCTCATTTAATATATATATTTTAAGAATATCAAAAAAAAATCATCAAAAAATATTTATTTGATACATTTTTAAATAGTTTTAAAATGACTTGTTTTTAAGTAATTTTAATACTTTTAAATACTATTTTTCATTTGATTTTCAAGCTTAGTAACTTGTAAATATTTTTTGAAGCAAATCCTAATTATCTAAGTGTTAATTGAGGATGATCTTTTGATTAAATTGACTTCTTTCGAAATTCAAATCGTTTTAAAACGAGCGATCGCGATTCTTTTCAAAAACAATAAACCATTTCTTTTTGAAACTTTTGATTAAATCTTTTAATTGATCAATTGGTTTTCAAAACGATGTGGGGCCTCTCGAATATTAGAGAGTATAAGACCCACTCCTTTTTCCTTTTTTCTACAGTTTTTCTTTGTACAGAAAACTCTTTCAAAACAATAACTTTCAAACAGTTTTTCAAACAACGCGTCTGTAAATAAAACAATCAACCATGTTTTGTAAAAATACCACGGGCCTCCATGTAGGTATAAGTCCCAAGCCCCTTTTGTACATACCCACTCAAGTACATGAAATTAGGTATTTCATTGTACGCCTTTTGTACATATCTCGATCAGTTTGATTTTTAACTTTGAATAACAAACCAAAAATGAAGGTTTCTTTAAATCTTCCCAAAAATATACCATGGGCCTCCATGTAGGTATAAGTCCCAAGCCCTTTTGTAAATACCTGTTTACATAGCTTTGAATAAACTCAAGAGGGCCTCTCCCCGAATATAAAGTCCCGAGCCCTGTGTATACAAATGGATCATGCTTACAGGTATATTTCCTTCATAAACTCCATTATATACACACACTTTGTCATATACATATATAATTGTTCATACCTGTTCATGTTTGTTCATACTTGTTCATGTTTGTTCATATGTGTGATATGTGTGCTTGTTCAACTTAGTACAACACTAGGTTCCCCATAGCCTCCTATTGGGCTTCGTGCAAAGAATCTACCTAGTTTAGGTTAGGACATAGAGTATGGTTTCCCGGTGAAATCGCTCTAAGAGCTCAAACCAACTATACCATGCCTCCCCTTGGGCTTTGTACAAACGAGTGTCCCTCCCATAGCCTCCTCTTGGGCTTACAATGCAAGGACCCTGGATTGTCCCTCCCATAGCCTCCTCTTGGGCTTACAATGCAAGGACCCTCTGATAGCCTCCTCTTGGGCTTCGTACAAGGACCCACGGGCTTCTTATAAGCATCCCCAATATCCAAATCAAATACCCTAGGAGATTAGACATTTTTCATCTCTATGCTAGGAGTATCTCTTATATATCATCACAAACAATCAATCAATCAAACTTTTTTGCCACAAGGCTGGCTAATCAATCAAACTGTTTTACCACCGTACTGGATGATTAATCAAAGTTTTTGTCACAAGGCTGACTTCATTGAAACTTTTGCCACAAGGCTGGCTGATTAATCAAAGTTTTTGTCACAAGGCTGACTTCATTGAAACTTTTGCCACAAGGCTGGTTAAACAAAAACATCTTTATCATTCTAAGCACCCTAAGCGGCATGGCCCCGGGCTTATAATGAAAAGATTTTCAAACAAAAAAACAAACAGATGTATGTGATGATATAGATTAGATACATCTAGCATTTAGACGACATTTGTCTATTTTCCTTTGCTTCCACTAGCATAAGTGGGAACTACGATTGCTCTGACTTTCTCAACATCCCTTTGAGAATACGTAGGCACAAGGTCGATCCTTGGCGAGCAAAACAAAACAAAAAAAAAACCATTCAAACCTTAGCACCCGTAGACCCCGAGCTACAAATGCTCTGATTCCCTCTAAGGGATATGTATGCAGAGGATCGCGATGATCTTTGCGAGCATAATCAAACAAACACCTTAGGTCCCACCTATTTCACAAGAACCTCCACCACAACAAGAATGGAATAAAACAAAATAAAGAAACCTATAGAGTACTATAGATACGTTGGGTGCTAATACCTTCCCTTCGTATAACCAACCCTCTTACCCGGAATCTCTCCCCCACTTTTTAGGTTATTGCAGCTTTTTTCCTTTTCCTACTTTGGAAACAATAAAAAGTTTGGTCGGTACAAAAGAAAAATCATTTTTTTGAGCACTCGAGCCCAAAGAAGGCATCAGGTGTCTCATCCACAAAAAAGAGGAACAAAACGATTTTTCGCCCGCGACAGACGTTGATTCTGATATATAACTGATGTAGAACTTCTGTATAAGTCAAATGTCCCAGGATCAAAGGTTCGACACCTTTTATTGAATTGCAGAAATTCGGGTATGATGAAGGTCAGGTTTCCTGTCCCATCCCAATCTCACGGGTATGTAGTCTAGACACGGACAAGTGGTCCCTAATGGTCACCAGGGTCTACAGCTCCCATGGGGTACAAAGTGTTTGAGGCAACAAGCGTGCCAGACACAGTGTTCCATGAAAGAACCTCGCCCAGTTGTGGTACCCCATGTCAAGCTCGATCATAGCAAGCGCTACGGGAGTCAACATGAGCATCCACACTAATCCTATGTGTCACTGGCCTGGGTAGTGGGCCTTTTACCTCACAAAAACCCCCCACCTGCAAAACAAAGCAGAAAAAATATGTGGCCCCCACGGGGGCCCATAATATAGTCCAGAATGCGAGGAAATAAACATGATATGCAAGCATAAAATAGACATGATATGCAAGCATAAAGTAAACGATGCAAGACATAAACAATATATAAGCACACCCAATAAACAAACAACAAACAAAGGCTAGGATCGACTTGCTTTGGGTCCCCAGTAGAGTCGCCAGCTGTCGCACGCTCGCGAAATGTGAACAGAGTCGCCACCAATATATTTATCCCAAGGAGGGAAAGGAATATCAGAAAACCTAAGATGAATAAGAACGAGGTCTTTCGACCAGAGATAGGGTACGGAAGTCGGTTACGCAAGGGGAAGGTGCTAGCACCCCTCACGCCCATCGTACTCGAAGGTATCCACTTATGTTTGTTGCTATCTAAAGGGTGTATAAATCTAAAGCTTAATTAATAAGGGAATGCGTGCAAATGAAATAAGAAGAAACACGGGGAAAATAAGGTTTTTAAATAGTTGTGCTCGCTTAGGCCCCGCGACCTAATGCCTACGTATCCTCTTCAGGAATCAGACGCCGTAGTTTGGCGCTTTAGTTTTTGTTTGTTTTTGTGTTTTTTAGTGGGCGAAGTTACATTCGCACTCCGCTGCTCGACCTCTGGAGTCTTAAGCTGGGAATGGAGCGGAAATAACGTGTCCGATTAAAGAATGCCTCGGAGGCGAGATAGAGAAAAGAGTTTGAGCGTTCAAGTGGCACCCTAAAGCAAGGGAGACTCGAGTTGCTCTTTGGTTTGTGTTTTTTAGAAATTGGGAGCTTACGCTCGAATGGTTCCCTAAAGCAAGGGAGATCCAAGCACTCGAATGATTCCCTAAAGCAAGGGAGATTCAAGCTTCCATTCCCTTTTTAATGATTTTCACTTTTTTATTAATGTTTTATTAAGTGTTTTCTTTGTATTTTTTAAAGGGGGTTTTATTTTGATATTTATTAGATGTTTTAATGTTGAAAAGGAAAAGAAACTAGCCTAAGTATGAAGGGAATTTCTACCTAATGTTATCGTGGTTTCTACCTAAGGTTAGGAATAAAAGAATATGAAAATAAAGATCACAATTAGAAGTCAACAAGTAGGATACATGAAAATAGTACAAGAACATGAAATAGAACAAGTCAAAGTATAGCACAAAAGTGAATTAAAAGTACTATTATTTTTATGTTGATTTTTATGAGAGAAATTGAATTACAAGTCAAGTAAAAGACTAAAACAAATAGCCTAAAACTAATATTATATGAACATTTTTATATGTCAAAATTGGATTAATGGTCTAAAATAAGAGATGAAAATTAGATTTTGTTACCTAAAAGAAACATGAAAAAATCTAAGTAAAAATACTAAATTGCTAGTTAACTAAGAAGGAAACAGGAGGGTGCAAACTTAAGAATAGGCGTAAAGAGCAAAGGGGCGCAGGGCCCAGTCTGAGTAGGCCCAACAGAGTTTTATTGTTACAGTTTTCTCATGCCAAAAAGGGACAATGGGCCACAAGGGGTGCATAACACAGAATGGCCCAAGAATAGTTTTTCTGTTACAGACAAAAATGCCAAAAAAGATGATAACGGGCTCAGAGATGATGAATAACAATTAATGGCCCTAGACTTATTGAGTTGATCCAAATGATTATTATGTTATTATTCAATTCAAACTTTAATAATCAAATTAACAATTAACTCAAATTATTCACATTAAACTCACATTAAACCTAATTAATTCACATTCAATACTCATAAAATTACACAAAAAATTAAAAGAGGATTAGGGTAAAGTTGTGACCGTTCAATTCAGCTTCAGCTTCAAGAGAAACTCTCTTCTCCTTCGCGAAACGTCGACGGTGCGATCTCCCTCGGCCATGACATTGTATCATCCTTCCTTTTCGGTTAACAGCGCGACGGCGTCACTATCTTCTACGATGAGTACTCCGCCACTCCCTCAGTTCCGATCTTGTCTCGATTTCTCTCGGTCTCTACTTTCGCGGATCTCCCCCAATCTGTTCTCCGATCAAAACTCCTTCGCTGCGACCTCACGTTGTTCTCCTGAGACCGTCGTGTTTCTTGGATTGAGGTTCAGGTGATACGTTCTTCCTTCTTCTTTGATCCCGTTGATTCTGAATCTTTCTCTTCGTCTCTATGAGTTCTCTCTTTTGAATGATTGTTGTTGTTGCGTTGGATAGCAGAATCGTTGCGATGAAGGTGACTTAGGTTGGTGATTGAAGATGAAGGTTATGATGAAGATTGAAGCAAGGTTGAAGGTTCTGTGGCGGCGGGATTTGGAGTGTTCTTGTCGACGAACAGATGAAGAATGGTGGTGGTGATATGAAGAACTAAAGGTACGAATCCCTCAGATTATGAAGCGCGATTGATGATTCTTCTGTACTCTGATTTTCTGATTTTTTGCAGAATTCTTGAATCGGTAGCGATGATGATGAAGATTGGAGATGAAGGAGATTGTTGTATGATTGTGTGTGTCAAGAGAGTGAAGAGAAGGAGATGGTCTGAAGCAGAGAAATGGTGGAGAATGGTGAATTGAAGATGGTTATGGAAGTGAAGGGAGAGTGAAAGTGAAGAGGATAAAAATGGTGGAGAGACTGAATTGTGGAGGGAAGCACGGTTTAAATAGATTGAGAAGGGAATACATGGGCCGTTAGATCTTAGAGATTCTGTTAGGAATTGAAGGGTGAGGATTGAATTGGTTCTCAAGTTAGTTTCTTTCTGTTGGATTCTGTTATGGACAGTTATCAAGCTGTTATATGTTAGATGCAGGGTAGTTAGAAAACTGTTATATGTTGGTTATGCTTTGAGAGAGTTAGTTGTAAGTGGTTACATTCTGTTATAAGCTAACAGATTCGGTTAGTTGTTAGGGTGGTTAGAAATCCTGTTAGATGGTTGGTAAATCTGTTAGAGAGGTTTGGGAAAGTTAGTTAAAGATTGTTAGTTTGAAAACAGAGTTAGTTTGTAAGATATGAAGTTAGGATGGGAAGTTTAAATTCTGTTTTGGTTGAATACTGGTATAAGAAATTATGTGTTAGAAAACTGTTAAGGCTAGTTAAGTTAGTTAAGGTTTGAATGGGCATGTGTAGGTTTATTTTATGATGATGCTGAATTGTGTATGGAGGTATTGTATTGGTTTAGTAGAATATGAAATAGTTTGAATTTTCTGCATAATTATGCTTTGTGCTGGCTGTTAGTCATTAGGAAAGGCTATTTGGAATGGAAAAATAAGTGTAGACTGATTCAAAACAGTGTGCTTGTTTAAATGGCTTTTCATGGTTGAATCAGTTTGGTTTTGGAGCTTATTTATTTATTCTGGATTCTTTTTTTTGAACAGATGCAGGCTAGAAATTGTGGCTGGCTGCAAATGAAATTGAAGCATGGCTTGGCAATGTATTATATGTGAAGACAAGATGACCATGGAAGCAAGATGATGAAGACGGAATCGTGGTGGTGGCAGCCTTTTGGTTCGGACCGGTTTATGCTTCTTGTTTGCAGGATGGCTCCATGTCTCAGTTTATTTGCAGGAGCCTTTTTGTTGTAATTTTTCTTGTAATGTACACTTGGATTTGGATTTGTAATGGATAGAAGCTTGAATATTAAATAATGGGCTTTGAAATCATGATGTTTGTGTTTTGTGAACCACGTTCACGTAACCTCTTTTTCCATTTGACACAAAGTGACATTATCATAAGTATTCAAATTTCATGTTGCCTTGCGCTCACATTTCCAACTTGTTCAATTTGTATCAATACTTATAACACAAATAAACCAATGAACAAATGCTTCATGTCATGGCACACCATAAGGGAATTTGAACCTAATCATTATTCAAACGACTTGATGAATCTTCTAATCGTATAGCATATGATGAGAGAATGAGCCCTCCTCCAATTTAAACTTAATTCCCATGATGACTTGAGCTTCAAAGATTCGAGGATCCATAATTAAATGAATGGTCAAACCTACAAGTGAGCCAATTGATATAAAGAAGTAACTTGAATTGATGACGCCTGGACACACCACATCTTGACCATATGTCGAAGGGATTCCAGATGCCAGTATAAATCGGCTTCGATTGCAATACATTCGAGCATATAAGCAGAACCTACATTTCCAAGATCCCTGATCCTATGTAATTGGTTAATGAATGCATGTTTTATTGGTTGATGAATGTGTGGTGAAAACGTAATAAAAAATTTGAATTTCTTTTCTTGCAAACGGTGATGGAATGATATAGAATTGATGCTTGATTTTATTGATGACCTAAGATGCAAAATGATGCTAAAGAAAAACCAGTTAGAAATAAAAATAGATGGGCAAATTTTGGGGTGCAACACCCTCCAAAATTTTCCTTCAAGAAATCGTCCCTTCAAAATTTTTCTTCTGAACTATTGGCCCCTAACGTCAAATTTTGTAGCTAATCGGTGGCTAAAGTCGTAGCTAATCTCTAGCAAATTTGACGTAAGGGACCTATAGTTTAGACGAAAAATTTTGAAGGGACGATTTCTTAAAGGAAAATTTTAGAGGGACTAAAAACGAAATCTGCAATATTTAGAGGGACCAAAATGTTCATTAACCCTAATATAAATTATATTCACGGCACATTCTTCGTTTTTTAATAATTTTTATTTTTATGTTTATTTATTTTTATTTTCTTAATTTAGTTATGTATTCTCTTATATTTTATTTTATATCAAATTTAAACCATTCATTATTTATTTATTTATTACATTGTAATATATAATATTTAATAATAAGTTATTTCATATATTTAAAAGTTGTACATAGTTTAAATTGTGTCGCAGAATTATAATATGAATAAAGTGTACTCAATTTTTTTAATGTTATGTGTAAAACTATACATTTTTTTTAATCATTCATTATTAAAAAATATTTACTAAAACATATTTATGAAATATTTACCTTTGAATCTCATATCAATTATATAAGATTATAAGGATAAAAATGCAACTTATTAATAATTCTCTCCCCCAGGAACAAAACATACTTTTAATTAAAATCCCTACCTTCTCCACCTGTTTCCTCTTTTGAACCAAACATACATTTAATTAAGAAAATCTCTCATATCCCCTCTCATCCCCTTCCCTCAAACAAAAACTCTCCCCTCCCTCACTTCATTTGAACCATACAGATCCTAAGCTTTTGCTCTAACTTGCCTAAGTCTATTTAAAATAATGGAAATGTAATATCCCTATCTTATAACACAATAACTATCACCCAATGTTGATTAATGAGAATAATAGTAGAGATATTAAAGACTTAGTTAGAATGGGACAAGATGGCAAAGGAATAAATATTGCATATTTGGAGGGCACTATGGTCCTTGCACCATTTAAATGAGGAACTTAAGGACTTGTTTGGTTATAACTTCTCATTAACAACCTTGCCAGAAAAATCAGTTTTTGAGGAAGCTTAGAGAAGTAGGGAGAGCACGTAAGATTGGAGATAGAAGGAGAGTGGAGTCCAAGTTCTTCATCAACCTTTTTTTAAGTTACTTTTTAAGAACACTATTTTATATTAGAAAATAGAAAATAGAAAATTGGAATATAAGAAAATAGAATATTGCAATTAAATCTAATGGAAAGATACTGGAATATAAGAAAATAGAAAATTGCAAAGTGATCCAATCATCTTGTAATCTGACACAACTAACCACTCGAAATAAGAAGTTTTGTTGACATATTTAAGCTTCTAATTCAAAGGTAAGATGTTGAATTTTTTTCATAATGAGTTGATGTTTATACAATGTTCTTGGACTTTATCATTATTTTTCGCATTTAAAGGTATGTTTGGTTTGAGTAGATGGAGGGTAGGGTAGTGGGGATATTTCTATTGAAATATGTTTGGTTCAAATTTTAGGAGGGGAGGGGAGAATAACCCCTCCAAAACACCTTTTTTTTTATCTCTCCATATTGGAGGGATTTGAAAAGGAAGGGAGGGACTATGAATTTTGATATTTTAAAATTATTATTTTACTAAAATATCCTTAGTTTTATTTTAGTTTTTTAAAATTATTTATTTTCTTTCATATTTATGCTTTTCTTTTGTGTGATATTTTTACTGCTTCCATCAACTTATTATAATTGTTATTCACCTTTAAATTATTGTCATATTTTTGTACTTAATATATATTATATTCAGGACACCAATTCCAACGAAACAAGGAGCGTCTACGATATAGAACCTAATTCCCCACGTGGTCACGACCACCCAAGGTCTCCTCATAAGCGCAGCGTTAGAACCTAATCCATCTCACTGTCAGCCGTTCGCATGATCCTCAGTCGTCGAGCGCGACATATGGATCCTTATCCCACCTACCTTATGAGAATTTCGGGTTCGTGTCTCACGAGTACCAAGTCAAAATCCCACCTCGAGTTTCAGATCAACACTGCCCCATATCTGTCGGAAAAGATGACTCACGTATCCCGTGCACGACAGTGATACTGTGGCGTCATACCTGTCTGGTAGAACTAACATGGTGGTCCAACTCCGAGGCCATGCATTCAAGTAACTGACTCAGTAGCATATAACGAAACCTAAGAGTGTCACACATCTAGTGTTGACTTACTCTGCTCACAACAAGCTAGATCTGACTCGATAAGGATCTAGTCAGAGTTCTTTACAGGTGTGTACTCGTTCACACAAAACACACACGAGAGAATCCCAAAGATAACTCCCACCATATAGAGATACCATGGTTAAAACAACAATTGCTTACTGCGGTCAGCCCGCCGATTTTGTCGACAACCACTAGTTCTACGGCTTCACTCGGATTTAGATAAATCGCAACTAGTAGGGAACATGGATTACTGCACTCTGCATATCCATCCACTCAGCCGCCGCCTAACGTAGTTCTAGAAATCACACATTTTAGAATGAGCATGGAGACATAGTAGTTCCTCCCACCAAAATAGGTACCAAAGACTTCCCCAAATGAAGACCCCCACTTCCACTCGTTCTACCAATCCTTAAGTAGGTAGCTTCTCACGTCTCAAGGTACAGCGGAACAAGTCGGAAATTAAACTCCAAGAGATATGCCAACAATCGACGTGTCGGTGTCGCACCAAGAGCATGAATTAGCATGTATGAGCATCGAAAGCAAGATCAAGCATTCACGATTAACCATGACTTCACATATCAATGAGTGCACAATTTAAACACCTTGTTAACAAACATTTCATGCTTTAGCAAAAGTAAACAATAGCAACAAGTCGACATGCGACATGCTACAAAACATGAACAAGTATGGTGCAAGTGATAAAGAGATTTCGACCAATTCCAGACTTGATCATTATCAACAAGTAGCAACAATTAAGGTTCAAAAACCACAAGGCTCCGTGAATTCCCACTCAAAAATCTCAATAAGCATTTCAACAAACACTTATCATGCAAAAAACTCAAAATTAAACACAAATGCTTCAAACACTCAAATGATCGAACACTTAGCATGCATTTCTTGTATCGTAAGCAACATGCGTGTATCATTGACGACAATCCACCGGTAAATCTCGAATTCAATCAAATAATTAAGATCAACACAAATCATTCAATCAACAAGCAATTATCATCATCAATTATCATAGATCTATCATCCACAATCAAAAATCATCATGATCAATGTTGAATTAAGCAACAAAATCGATGATCTAGCAAGGTTTGTAGTGAATTTACCGGATCAAACGAAGAGAATGAGATCGGATGAACACGAACGCGAACACGACGCGAACAAGAACGAAATCCGAAAGATGAGAGGACTAGAGTGGGGCACAAGGAACTAGGAGAGGGAGAGAGGTGTGCGGTACTTCAATCGGAGGAGAAGATCTTGATTCGTGCTTCGATCTTCATTTGTTCTTGAGATTTGATCTTGAATTGATGAAGGTTTTGTAAGTTTTTGTAGTTTTGATCCAAGAAAATTGAGAGAGAATTGAGAGAAAGTGTTTTTGATCTTTTGGGTGAAATTGAAGTTATGAGAGAAAATAGAGGGAAAATGCTTATATAGTATGAGTGGTGAAATGTCCAAAACGCCCTTAATTATCTCTTTTTGGCTCATTTTCGAGGAAACACGAATTGGTGCGAAGTTCAGAAACGGGACCAATGTCAACTTGAAGATGACTAAATTTGTGGATCATAGCCGCGAGAATTGTCTCAATCCGATAAGCGATGAAGAAATTACGCGCGTTTGAATGACGAGAAACGCCGATTCATCTAGCGCGACTGTGCAGAATTTTGTGCGTACCGCTCAAAGAATTCAATAAAATTTCATCTTTGGCTCAAAATCTGAACAAGCATGTGTGACGAAGAATCGAAGCTAACGAAATTTCCGAGAAAATGCCGCCGGAATGGACTTCATACGATAAAAATCAAAGAAGTTATGAATTTTCAAACATGGCGCGACATACTCGAAAACACACTTTTTACCGAAAGATTACGACGTTCTTCAAAATGCTGGGAATTTTCAGTGCATAATTGGTTGACGGTCCGAACATATGAAACCTTGGTAATGATGGCACGGAGCTCCAGTTAAATTTTCGAGCGAATCCGACTAGCGGATTATGAGATATGAATTTTCTGAGATCCGAAACCCTACTTTCAACACCTTTTTTCTCTATAAAAATCCAAGTAATTTGCCAATTCGACCACTTTCCTCAAAGAACTGGCTTCCGAACCGAACACGAAAGTTGTAGATATCGTCGAAACAGTCGAGATTACGTGGGAATTCAGCTCATATCATTTTCCAAATAGGACTTGCAAATTTTCACGTATTTCCACTGTATAAACCACATTTCCCACCGTATCTTCTTAAACCCATGAAAACTCTTTACTATTTTTTCTTCCTTTTCGAACGACGAAGCAAACTTCTTGGATAACTTATAGCTCAACTAAAGAGGGCAAATTTTGGGGTGCAACACAAGTACATCACAAAAAGAAATTACAAAAAAAAGATTACACCAAATAGCCTGTTGCCAAGTTCTGATAAATATGCAGTTTAGATATGCTCTCAGCTCCACAACGGTATAAGGATTTCGTGCCAATTCTGATTCGAGGTCTTCTCAAAGTCTTCTTTCCCGGAAAATCTGAGGACGAATCTGATTCAAGTTAAAGTTGCAGCAAGTTGCCGGTAAACAATGCATGCTGTCATCTACAAAACCAATACCAAGCTTACAACTTCAACAAAAAATGCATCGGTTCGGAAAAGAAAAAATAGATACAATCAGCTCTGCAAAAACAGATTCAATACATTCACAAACCCACACATATTCATAAACAAAACCATTCATATTCCAAATTCATTTTGAACCATTTCCAACCGCTTCACAATCAATTCTCCATAACCCTAAACTAACTTTAAAAAAAAAACAGTTACAAAAACAACAAACTATTTCTAACAATTACTACCAAAACATTTCCCTAATAGTTCTAATCCTAACAACACATAAGAGAATCTCTAACCAATCCTAACCGAATGCTAGCAGATTTTCTAACTTAAATTCGACAGAAAAAGAAGGGGGAAGAAGTAACAGAATTATCTAACAAACTTTCAACAGAATAACAGAAACTTAACTAACCTGTAACCACCAAAACAAATCCATAACTAACATCTTCAATCTCCATTCATCTCTCCTCTATATAACATACACTCTCCATCATTTGGTTCTTCTTCACCACTTTCACACATCTTCATCATCTCCACCATTTTCAGTCACCAACTCGAGAATGAATCGAAGGTGAAGTGGTTTGGTGGTTCATGGTGGAGTTCATCGGATTTCTAGCCAGAGAGGGGTTTGCGAGCGGCGCTTGGTTGCCGTCTACGTTCACGAGAGGTAGAGAGGGTGAGTTTGGGGATGGGAGCTCAATAGTCACAAGTAACATAACCCTAATTCTTCCCCCCTTTTCTATTTTATTTTATTTATTTATTTTAGTCTATAGTTTAAATATGAATTGAATTTAGATTAATTGTAAGTTTAGGGAATAATGGAGTCATTAAAGTCTGTGAATTGGATCATATAAGACCTTTGGGCCAAATCGCTAAACACACTCCCCCTGGCCCATGCACCATTTTTTTTGCTGAATCAATCTGTAACGAAAATAAGCTTGGGCCTGATCACAATTCATATCTCCCCTAGGCCCATCGTCATTCATCTTTTTTTTTCACAAAAACTATAACAAAAAGAACCATCTTAGGTAGGGGTGCTCGCGGTGCGGTTTGGGCGGTTTTGACGAAAAAAATCATCCGAACCGCAAGAGAAAAAATCGTGCGGTTTGGTTTGGTTCGGTTGGCTTTTAAAAAAAATCCGAACCAAACCAAACCAACCTAATGCGGTTTGGTTCGGTGCGGTTGGTTCGGTTTTTTAGAAATATTTTATTGAACCATTCATATACTTATAGATGATAACATAACTTTGTATTTAGACAGTCATACACTATCAAATAACAACAAAACCCGTCATATTTTGACAATAACTTTCTATTTAATATGTAAAAATTAAATTAGACAAAAATGGAATAATAAACAATAGTATAAAAAAATATAAAAATTATTAGAACGAAACAAAAAAATAGAATATACGAGAGATTAGTGAAGGTGAAAAAGAAAAAATAAAAGAGTTGAGAGATTAGAGAAGAGGTGCGATAAAAACGAAACTGAAATAGGGAACATTTGCATAAAAATGAGAAGGTGAAAAAGAAAGAATATAAGAGAGTAGAGATTATAGAAAAAGAGGGAAGATTTATGTGGCAAAGAAGACGCGATAATGCTATTAGAGATTTGAGAAGATCGGGACAAAAATCATGTGTAAGGATGAGAAAATTGTTCGTAATCATAAGGTTAAGGTATTATAGATTTAAGTTTGGGTTGGATGTGAGTTAAGTAAAAGTTAGGTTGTAACATAATGCGGTTTGATTCGGTTTGGTTCGGTTTATAAAATACAAACCGCAAACCAAACCGAACCATGCGGTTTTGTTAAAAGATGACCCAAACTAATCCGAACCAAATGCGGTTTCTTGCGGTTTCGGTTTGGTTTGGTTTGGTTTGCGGTTTTCTATTGGGTTGGTTTGGTTTTGATCACCCCTAATCTTAGGGCCAAGTCTGAATGGTCCATGTGCCCCTATTGCTCTTCGCACCACTAATTTCAATATGCACCCCCTGATTCACATAAAAAATTAGTAGAATTTAGTTATTTACTTAGGTTTTTTTTATGTTTTTTTTAGGTAACAAAATCACTATTTTTCTCCCTTTGTTTTTAAGCTTTAATACATATTTTTGACATATAAAAATGTTCATAAAAAATATTAGTTTTCTTTAGGCTAATCATTTTAATTTCTTTTGTTCAAATTATAATTCATTTTCTCACATAAAAATCTCATGAAAATAATAGTATCTTTAGTCCATTTTTGTACTATATTTTTGACTTGTTATTTCATGCTTGTGTGTAATTTTGTATCATTGCTTACTTGTGATTTCTACTTGTAACTTCACTTGTACATTCCCTTTAACCTTAGGACCTATAATCTTCACATAACCTTTAGGCTAGTTAATTCATATTAGACTAGATTCCATTTCTTTTCCTTTTTCAACTTTAAAACATTTAATAAAGGACGACGCGAATCATGCTACTACTTCTTTTATCGCGGGGAAGAAATGATTGGGGCGTAGGCCCCGGTGTATTTCTTTTCTACTTAGTGGGAGAAATGATTGAGGTGTAGGCCTCGGTGTATTTCTTGACCGCTATTTAGAGATATGATTGAGGTGTAGGCTTTGGTGTATTTTTCTAAACACTTAAACTTTTGGGGTATGATTCAAGTCACAAATAAATTCCCTTTAAAAGACACCTAACCAAAAACACTTAAAACATCTAATAAATGTTCAAATTAAAACAAAGTAAGGAAGTGGTGCAAAGCCTTGTAGTGGGTTTTGTTCATCATGGAATTACATCTAAAAGACACAAACCAATTTTCTCTCTTCTCTCTCTTGCCTCCGAGGCATTCTTTCTCTTGCCTTCAGGGCTTTCTTTCTCCTAATCGGACATGTTGTTTCCTTTCGATCGCAGACAGGTAACGCGTAAGACTTCACTCAATGAGCTGCTATCCTAATGCTAGATTGCGAATGTAACTCTGTCCATTGAAAAACACACAAAAAAAAACATGTGAGCCGAACTACGGCGCTCTGATTCCTGAAAAGGGTACGTAGGCATTGGGTCGCAGGGCCTAAGCGAGCATGTAACACCGGAAATTCGATTATTCGCTTAATTTAGACGTTTGGAGTATTTAGTGAAATTTTCGTATTTTGGGGCGGTTTAGTCGGAATGAGTTCGGGATAGGGGATCGATAATTAATCAAGATTTTTGATATTTTTAGTATTAGAAATATTATTAGAGTGTCGTGTATTACTTTGGGAATTTTCAGAGAAAATTAAATTAGACCGTAAAATACAAGGTGTTAAGTAAATAGGGAGTTATAATAAAAATAAAATTTATTGGGCTAAAAGTGTTGCATTTGTGTTTTGAGTGGAGGCCCAAATTGATTTTTGTGAGTTAAAAGTATAGGGTTTAGAAACATTCGGTTAATAACATAATTGGGAGAAGAGCAAGCTAGCAGAGAAGAAAAATAAGGTTTTGGTGTCGTAGCAGTGAACGTGAGGAAGAGGAATCTTGGGGTTTTTCAGTCGGAACGATTTAGAGCAACCTTCGATCCAAAGGTAAGGGTGGGGTTCTTGCTCTATAAATAGGGACATGATGAATTGTATGTGGGTTTGGGGAATTTTATAGTCTCTATGTATCAATTAAATTTTCTATTATATGTATATGCTTTGTGTGATACTGTGTCGAAATCTTGTTGTGAAATTGTGGTTTGGTGTTGTGAATTATAATTGCATATCTGTGACGATTTCGTGGAATTGAATCTGTGAACAATAGTGTTCTGGTAATATTTATGTGATGTTCGATGATGTTTGTTTGGTGATAATTGTGGACCGTGAATGTGTTGAAAACATAAATCTGCTGGAGAAGAAATTGTTTGGGGACGGGTGTCCCTTGTTTTGGGGACGGGTGTCCCTAACCCCGTGTGCTTATATTTTCTTTTCCTTGACACAGATAATTAGGAGTTTAACTTAGTTAATTTAGTAATAGGAAGTAAAGTAACAAGTGGTAGTTACATATCAGTATAATATAAAACTGAGACTAAACAAAAGTTAATGGTAGTAGAACATGTTGTTGTAGCAGAACAACTTGTGACAATAAGTTAAGAGTTTAAATAGAAGAATAATTATGAACTAACCGATTGGAAATACTTAGCAGTAGCAGAGTCATAATTTTGACAGTAACAGAGTGTCATACCCCAAAATTTGCCCACATTATTTCTCTTATTCAAATTCAAATCAATACACAAAGCTCCTAGACACACTCTCCTATGCAAGGCTCTGAAACTAGGGTTTGGTTTATTCAAAGGAAAATCAGTGAACCAATGGCTCCAAGGCATCTCATATGGATCAATATATCTCACATCATCTCTATGACAAGTATCAAGTCTCAGCCTAAAAGAATTGGTCACCCAATTGTTCAGAAAGTCAACAGTCGACTAAGTTAACCTAAAAGTCAACTGTAGTCAAAATAAAGTCAAAGCTCCTGATTTTTTTTTGTCAAGATCCTCATAGTGAAGTATCATTCACCATTTGAACAAGAATTGATCATGGTTCATCAAGGAAAGATCAAAAATCAATAATTCAAAAAGTTTCTAAATTAGGGTTTTGTATAGGAAAAGTCAACTGAACTTTGACCAGCCATAACTCTCACATGGAACATCAGAAATTTCCCATCCAAAGCACATTTTGAAGGAAATTGAATTCTCTACAAATTTGTCTCTCACATGCCAAGCCTAAAAATGCTTCATTGGAGAGATATGGACTAAAACACTATAGGTCCTTTTCAAAAGTCAACAAAAAGTCACTTTCTTCAAAAGGACACACAAGGAGCATGGAAAATCATTTTGATATGAGACCAAAGGCACTGGTTAGAGGATTCTCTAAGGTTTCTAAAAATTCTTAGAACTCTTCCATACCTCAAAAATTGAGGGAGATATGCCTTGTCAAAGTTGGACAAATTTGAGAAGGAAAATGTGAAATAAAAGACCTCAAATTGATTTCTTTTGCAAAGGAGCCCAAATTTTTATGGCCCAAGCTTGCTCCCCAAGTCATCTAGAAGCTCTAATTGGAAGGCCACGAATTTTTGATTAAAATTTGATTTTATATGAATTAATATTCAATTAAATCATGTTTTAATCAAATATTTAGAAGGAAAATTGAAAAGATTTAATTTCTTTTTAATTTCAATCAATCCAATCATCATTTACACCATAATATTAAACAAAATTCGTGCATATTTGATTTGGGGTGATTGAATCAATTTTAGACAAATTTAGAAAGATTTATGAATCAATTTTCTCCAAATTGCCAATCAATGATTCAAGAAGATTCATGCAAATTTTGGTACCCTAATTCATTTGTCTATAAGTATGTAACAAGGCCAAAGCATTAGGGGTGGTTGGACAAGGATTTTCGCCCAAAAGAAGCTCTGTTCAGAACTCCAAAAACTCAAGGAATTGGAGATTCGGTTTTGAAATTGTGGCCATCCCCAAAGGGTTTTGAAGGTGTATTCACGCTCACACAAAGTTCCTGAAGCGATCCACGCCAATACCGAAGTGAACAGCATCCAGAATCACCATCGTAGGGGGTAACGGTTTGCCTTGATTTTTTATTTTCGATTTCGATTAATACACGCATCCTAAACATTTTTGGCTTATATATTCATGATCATGATAACCTGCATGATGTTCCTAGACAATTTAATTGAGTTTTTTGTACAAGATTAGGGTTGTGCCATTATTAGGGTTCATGAGGTCACGAATTGGGGGTGGCTGTTTAGGGGTGAAATTGGTCAAAATCAATGGCTCCATCATGTTCAGAAGACGATTTTGGTCGATCCTATGGTCTCCCCTCGAATTTATATTGTGTATTACTGGATTTTTGAGTATTGCAGGTATTAGCTATGGTTGCTATCGTAGCAAAATAGTAGCAGTCCCGTAGAAGCCAAAATCGGTTCGGTGAAGAAGATGACAGGCCTGGCGCGAAGAGGCTTTCGTTTGAATTTATGTGGTTCTTGCTTTTTATTATATAATATACAGTCTGTGTTTATGTCAACTGACTCATGTAGCGCAAGTGGCAAGGGCATCCTTTGCAAGACCAAGAACCTGAGTTCGAGTCCCCCTGGCCACGCTATTTTTTTTTGAATAATATACTTCTTGATCCGGTATGCCATACCCCAGCGCGATCACCATGCATTGGTGACTAATGGCCTTCTGATATTCTCAGCCTCAGATTCAACGCTCTGCAAACTGGTGATCCACCATAGTCCATCAATGGTGTACCACACTAGATTACAGCTAAGTGTTTATATTTTTTTTATTTATTCTTTTATTTATACAACTTATTTTATTTATACAACTTATTTTCCTTATTTTTGTTTATTTATCTATAAAAAACTCTTTTTAGTTTTCCTTTTAATAACTTTGGTTTCAAAAATTCTTTTTAATATAAAACCTTAAAATAAAAATAGTTATTTATTTTAATTATTAATGTCTTTATTTGATTTAAATGTTTTAACTTGTTTGAATTATCTAATTAATTATAATTATTAAAATATATATTAAGGTTAGGTAATATAATCAAAATTTTATTTTCACCAATTTAATTAATTAGGTTGAGACCAATAATTAATTAAATTAATTTTTATTTGTTCTATTAAACTTAGTCAATTTGTGCCTTGATTAGGGTTTACGAGTTTTGTCTTAGAACGTGCCTACACTGAGAAATATTATTTTTCTGTGTCCTTTTCAGGTTTGCTCTTCCAATACACTCCGACAACGCGCCACGTCAAATACGAAGCTAAGTATTCGATTCATTTAAATTTCAAAGTCTATTTTGTTTCCTTTGATTTTAGGGTTTGCCCTTATATTTTTCGAACTGTGCATACATTCATTCCATCTATTCTTCTGCCTTTGCCTTGCCACTTTCAGGGTTAACCTTGAGGTTTCCTCCGACTGTCAACCATGTCAGATCAAATTCAAATGCAAAGCTAAGTGTTTTTTTTATTTATTTATTTATTTATTATTAATTTCTTTATCCTTTATTTTTATTAGAATTAGCTATGTCTGCCTCTGAACTGATAATACACTCATCTATGTTTTATTATCTTTCTCCTAATTTTCAGAGTTTGTCAAATTGCCAAAGCTACGAACATTGGTAACCCTAAACTCTATCTCAATTATTACTTGTGTTAAACCTTTTATTTTAATTATAGCCCGCTGGTTTCAATTCCCCTCTCCTCCGCTGGTTACAATTTCCCTTCCCCGTATTGCTTTAATTTTACTGTTTATATTAACTGCGTGGTTAGTAATCCTAGGGAGTGCAAGCCTCTAATGAATTTAGATAATTAATTATAAGATAATTTTCTGAATATAATCACATGATTGGTGCACACACGCACACTTTTGGGTAAGCCTCTCTGTTGCCTGTTGCCTGTTGCCTTGTTGCCTGTTGCCTTGTTGCCTTGTGTATTTTTTGCAGAATAGCCAGTCCCTCGAATACGAGGATACCTTAGCCAGTTTCCTCGATTAAGATCATGGTCCCTAATGATGCTGCCTTCGATATACATGATCTCGACCCTCGAAAGTTGCCTACGAAAAGGCTAACGTATCCTCTGGTTGCCTACGAAATAGGCTATTCTGATTCTTCCCTTAGACTACCTGCCTCTCCATGGCATGGGTCAGTCTTATGGCGAATGATAACGCGATGACCCTTCAACCACCAAACGAAAGGCTTCCTGCCCTCTTATGGCAAGGATAGACCCTTTCATCCTGAAAGGCTAAAAGAAACCTATCATCTAAGTTTAAGGTAATTGCCCCTAATTGCTTTGCCTTGCTCTAAATTTTTTTCTATATTCTTTCTCAAAATTCTTCAAAAATGGCTACACTCATTTACGAGCTAAAGTCCACTTTTCTTCTTCTTCTACATTTCTAAAAACAAAGAGCAAAGCAATTAAGAGCCCATGGAAAACCATGGATGCAAAGGGTGCCTTACACCTTCCCTTTGCATAATTACCCCCCGAACCCTATTTTATTTAAAAGGTTTTTCCTGTTTCTTTTAGCCTTTCTAACTTGTTTGGATAAAATAAAAGCCGGTGGCGACTCTTGCTTACCGCGACATTTCGATAAAAAAAGTCAGTTCACCGTATGACAGAACTGGCGACTCTGCTGGGGATTAAATTTCGATAAAAGAGGGGTTACCTTAAAAGTTTAGGATTCACCTTAAATGTTTTCTATTGTTTGCTTTAAATTTGCAGGGCTGTTTTGGGTATTTTGCTGTGTGAAAGATCCTAACCCGGATCTGAGTACCTTAGGTATATGGCATGAGATCAAGGAGACTGCACAACGTATACTGATGTGGTTGATTTGATGGCCATCGTTAGTGTGACACATTGGTTTGTCCTGGTGTTCCTTGGGACCCGACCTGAGGAAATGCTTGGCTGCCGCGTGGTGTCATTAAGCACTAATTTGCCCTTAGAACCTTAGTCGAACTTGACTTTGGCCTATTAGAAAGTAGCGAGATGGTTGGCTTTGGTTCCGACCAAAGTTGGTTGATACTCGAAGCTACACTCATATGGACTGGACTTTCAGGACCTTTTCGGTTGGCGATTCGATTGTCGAACTGAGATAAGCGCCTTCGAGAAAGGTCAATGATATGAGCTCCCTAGAACCCGATCTTTATATAGGACAGGTTTGAACTAACTAAACTTCAGGGGGAGGGTACATACCTTTGGACCACGTGCAAGCCTAACCATAAGGCAAAATTGTGTGACTTGCGTGACTTGTGTGACTTGTTTGCATTTGATACTAACCTTTGTTTCCTTGCAGGTTTTGTTAAAGGACTTGTTTGCCCTTACTATCTCACGCTATGCCTAATGAACTGCATTCGCATAACATTCATGACATCATGACATCATAACATTGCATGCTTACTAACCCTTTCAAGGATCTTAGGAATTTAGGGCGCACAATTTCAGGTGCTCTTATCAAGGGCTGAACTCTTATCAAGGGGCAAGAGGATTTACTTTCCTCTCGCCACATACCTTCCAGTTCAGAGACGCTGTACCTATCAAGGGGCAAGAGGATTTATTTTCCTCTAGCCATATACTTTCAAATTTAGAGGTATCTCGAATCAGAGGCGATGACCCACTCGATATGGTGAGCTTGATTCTTACAGAAGGACGCTTAAAGACGAAAGCCAAGGTTCTTCAGACGAAGCTGTGACAGATTTAATTTCTATATGTCGTGAACTAAATTTCCTAAAGAACCTTGAAAGCATTGCATTTGCATTCATAACATCGCATAAAAGGTTTCTCACAACAGGTATCTCATCCTCTCTTGTTGTTTACTTCAGTACAAATGGATCTCGAGCAATCTGTCAAGAATCTCCAAGCTCAGAACGCTGAATTTCAAGCCTTGATCCTGAACTTGTTCAAGGGGCAAGAAGAATTGAAGGCACTTCTGATAGAGAAGGAAAAGGATCAACATAGGCAACAAGATGGTCAAGGTAAATGGAAATCCAAACCCAAGCGATCATTCACTCCGTTGCACATGCCGATGTCTCAAGTTCTGCAACAACTGCTCAATCAGAACTTGATAACCTTATTACCTTCATATTCAATTCCTACAAATCCTGCTCCTGGGTATAAGTACCATGCGAGATGTGCTTATCATTCGAATAGTCCTGGTCATGACACAGAGGATTGTGGGCCGTTGAAGCACAAAATTCAAGACTTAATTAACGACAAGATCATCGACTTCAACTCACCTGAGAAGCCCTACATGGCTAATGTTGTGCACAACCAGAAAGGTCGAGATAAAAGCAACCAACAGATTGGGGGAGTTCTGATCTCTATACCAGCATCACAACCACAACATAAGCATAGCGCGCCTAAAAGACAATTCACAAAGATCAACATGTCTTTGGCTGAAGCGTTGCAACAGATGCTGAAGAAAGGGCTAATTACTTTGAGGGATCCTCCTCGGAATCCTAACACTTTGTCTCATCAGTATAATCCTAATGCAAGATGTGCTTATCACTCCGACAACATTGGACATGACACTAATGATTGCTGGCTATTTAAGAATAAGATCCAAGATTTAATCGACGACAAGACCATTGACTTCCACTCACCTGAGGAACCTCATATGGCTAATACTGTGTACAATCGGAAAGGTCGCAATAAACACAGCCAATCTGTGGGGATAATCCTAATCTCTACACAAGTTCCACAACAAGGACACAAGTCAGATGCACCTAAGCATCAATTCACAAAGATCAACATGTCACTGGCTCAGGCATTACAACATTTGTTGAAAGCAGACTTGATTACGGTGAGGGATCCTCCTGTGAAGCCCAACACTTCCGCTCCTAGCTATAAGCCCAATGCGAGGTGCGCATATCACTCCAATAGCCCTGGACATGATACGAATGATTATTGGCCATTAAAGAACAAGATCCAAGATATGATCGATGCTGGTGAAATTGAATTCCCTCATCCCGAGACTCCTGTAGTGATCACTACTCCCAGGCATAACCACGACAAGACTGATTAATGTCCAAGTGGATGAACTTTTAATCATTAGCTTTACGTTTATTTGCAATTTCTATTCTGTTTGTTTGAACATTCGACTTATGATAGATATTATCTATTTTAATAATCATCATCAGTGCATTGCATATGTTTGTCTTGAATAAATTATTTCGCTATCACTCATTTTAAGTTATGTCTTTACTTTGCATATGTTTTGTGATACTCAACTCCTGCTAAGCCGTAAGCCTTTTAAGGGAGGATGACGAAAACGATACCGCAACCTCATACAGTATGCTTTTGAACAGACTATGCTAACGATGTACAGGCATTGTTTCAATTCCTAAACAGTGGAGATATAAGGATGTTATCCCTTGTCAACCCTTTTTGAGCCTTCGAAGTAGAAGTTTCTTTTTGTACGGAAAAAAACCACATTTTTAACCTGGGGCAGGGTAGTTCTCATTTAATTTGGCTGTGCATTCTATTTTAAGAGAATCACTATGTACACCTTTCAACAAAGGTTTCAATCACGAGCGTTCACCCGCACACATCAAAGAAGTGTTGGAGATGTCAATCAAAAGCCAACGATGTTTCATCAATCATTAAGCAAGGCAGTCAATATCTTTCAAAAAAGAATGAAAAATGAAAAAACATATATACAAAGAAAAGCCTGCTAAGTCAAAAATCAAAAAGATGACTTAGGAAAAAATAAGGCATCCCGCTGATTGTAAGCTCAAAATTGACAGTTCAGGCAAAAGTTAGGGATATCAAAAAGATGAAAAAGAGAAGTCAATAAATTCCTGAACAACACAATGTTGTGACTACCAAAAGGAAGAAGTGATTGGCATCTCGAAAGTTCTCTTTGCTTGTGAACTATCGTCATTATCGAAGGTGCAAATCCAAAAGTCCCTTGGAACATGAATGCATAAGTCGAATTAACTGAGCTTAGGACTGAAGATCATCACGAAGATTGGGATGGGTATAAATAAATGTTTGAGCCTTTATCTTTTGTTTCTTAAACCGTGAACCAAGCCACGTTACAACCCTTGAAAGTCCTAACTGAAGCATGGTTAGTTCGAAAGCATACTGTCACCAAAAATGTATCCTGACTCCTTAAGGTTTACCAAAAATTCTGAGTTGATATTTCGTTTTTACAAACATCGCGTTTTTACAAATATCACGCTTTTACATCTCCCGTTTTAATGATTTTTGAAAACTCAAGACAGACGTATGCATTGCATCTCATGAATTCATTATTAAACATATTCTGCTACATAATTTCAAATGTTAGCAACAGGAAGAACCTGCACAGGGTACAACTAATGACTAACAGTTATCCCGACAGACAAGATTACTCCGAGAAGCAATGTCTCCTACGTATACAAGGGGCATGGCGCGTATTGCTCAATCAATCTGGGGCAATCAAGTCAAGATTCCAAGAATCTCTCAAATGCCAAATGGTCAAAGGCATACATCCTAAGTGGGTTTCAAACTATTTCCCAATCAATCTGGGGCAATCAAGTCAAGATTCCAAGAATATCTCTAGGATGCCAATACGGGGCATGCATCCAAGAAGATCTGAAGCTACTTCTCAACCAACATAGGACATTGTCTCGGGCCTATGATTACTAGGGGCCTGTCGCCCATAGTGCACATTTCATAAAGTCCTCGCGAGGCGAATCTTTCCAAAAGTTCCTACTAGTAAGGGCAAATCTATGCAAGTCCAGTTTTACATCTTGATCAATACTCAGTGGTGTGTCCTAATCAAATCCAGGAATGGTGGTTACTATAATACTGGGGGCAATGTTCAAGGCATCCATGCCTTCCCACAACTCCGATTTCACAAGATCATATCCCCACAGAGCAATCCTCAAGAAGATATCTTCAAACATACTTAACCAACAAAGACATATCTCCCCAACAGAGTTTACATCCTCAATATTGCCGATTCCCCGACACCTTGCTCTTCTCCAACATGGGTTGCTAATACTTTTCATCCCCAATCAGGGTACATCAAGATCAATCATTCAAAAGGCTCGCATCCCCAAGCAGAAATCATAAATCCCCAGCTGAGCATCTTCAAGACAAGATCAAACATCAAAATTACAATGACATGGAGATCCATCTTCTCAATCAAGATGTGTTAAATAGCATAAATCATAGTCATACGTCATAAATCATAAACATATTCATACATCGCATACATTACCTCATAATGAACTCATGCATAACATACAAAGTTTCTCATTTATGTTGAGGGACTCATTACATAACACATGCATCATGACATTATATAAATTGCTACACCCATTGCAGAATACAGGTACAGACAAATGAACGAAATCTCCAACTTTCCAAGATCTAATTCATTCACCACGAACAGTGATGACACGGTCATTCTCAAAGATCTAATTCAGCTACTACGAACGGTACTGACACGATCATCTTCCAAGATCTAATTCATTTACCACGAACGGTGGTGACACGATCATTTTCAAAGATCTAATTCAGTTACTACGAACGGTACTGACACGGTCAAAGATCTAATTCCATCATCACGAACGGTGTGGACACGATCAATTACCTCCTCAGTCTAATTCAGTTACTACGAACGGTACTGACACGACAAGAGATCTAATTCTATCATCACGAACGGTGTAGACACGATCATCCTCCCGAGTTCTAATTCAGTTACTACGAACGGTGCTGACACGATCTACCTGCAAAGATCTAATTCTATCATCACGAACGGTGTAGACACGATCAACTTTCCAAAGTCTAAATCAGATACTACGAACAGTGCTGACGCGACTAACATCTCCAACAGACACTTCTCAACATACTAAGCTCAGATTCAGCCTAACGCACGGTTTTCCAGACATCTGAGGATGCAATTGAGAATAGTCTAACGCACGATTTATTCTTCGACCTAACGCACGGTTTTCCAGACATCTGAGGATGCAATTGAGAATAGTCTAACGTACGATTTATTCTTCGACCTAACGCACGGTTTTCCAGACATCTGAGGATGCAATTGAGAATAGTCTAACGTACGATGTATTCTTCAACCTAACGCACGGTTTTCCAGACATCTGAGGATGCAATTGAGAATAGTCTAACGTACGATTTATTCTTCGACCTAATGCACGGTTTTCCAGACATCTGAGGATGCAAGCTAGACCCAGTCTAACGTACAACTCAACCTAAGTCTAAGGCTCAGAAACAGTCTAACGTACGACACATTCTGACTCTCAAGTATATCAAGTCAGACGGCATCTTCAAGCCCATCTCCATCATACATCTTCTCGAAACACCTGGATGGCATCTTCAAGCCCATCTCCGACAAAAGTCCCTTCATCGTCAGCTAGGGCAAATTCCTGGGTATTCTAGTGTTCAATCCCCTTCCACCTTCAGATTCCGACTGGTATACAAACCATTCTACATCCTCAGGTTTAAGAAAATTGAACAGGGGCAGCTGTCATACCCCAAAATTTGCCCACATTATTTCTCTTATTCAAATTCAAATCAATACACAAAGCTCCTAGACACACTCTCCTATGCAAGGCTCTGAAACTAGGGTTTGGTTTATTCAAAGGAAAATTAGTGAACCAATGGCTCCAAGGCATCTCATATGGCTCAATATATCTCACATCATCTCTATGACAAGTATCAAGTCTCAGCCTAAAAGAATTGGTCACCCAATTGTTCAGAAAGTCAACAGTCGACTAAGTTAACCTAAAAGTCAACTGTAGTCAAAATAAAGTCAAAGCTCCTGATTTTTTTTTGTCAAGATCCTCATAGTGAAGTATCATTCACCATTTGATCAAGAATTGATCATGGTTCATCAAGTAAAGATCAAAAATCAATAATTCAAAAAGTTTCTAAATTAGGGTTTTGTATAGGAAAAGTCAACTAAACTTTGACCAGCCATAACTCTCACATGGAACATCAGAAATTTCCCATCCAAAGTACATTTCTAAGGAAATTGAATTCTCTACAAATTTGTCTCTCACATGCCAAGCCTAAAAATGCTTCATTGGAGAGATATGGACTAAAACATTATAGGTCCTTTTCAAAAGTCAACAAAAAGTCACTTTCTTCAAAAGGACACACAAGGAGCATGGAAAATCATTTTGATATGATACCAAAGGCACTGGTTAGAGGATTCTCTAAGGTTTCTAAAAATTCTTAGAACTCTTCCATACCTCAAAAATTGAAGGAGATATGCCTTGTCAAAGTTGGACAAATTTGAGAAGGAAAATGTGAAATAAAAGACCTCAAATTGATTTCTTTTGCAAAGGAGCCCAAATTTTTATGGCCCAAGCTTGCTCCCCAAGTCATCTAGAAGCTCTAATTGGAAGGCCACGAATTTTTGATTAAAATTTGATTTTATATGAATTAATATTCAATTAAATCATGTTTTAATCAAATATTTAGAAGGAAAATTGAAAAGATTTAATTTATTTTTAATTTCAATCAATCCAATCATCATTTACACCATAATATTAAACAAAATTTGTGCATATTTGATTTGGGGTGATTGAATCAATTTTAGACAAATTTAGAAAAATTTATGAATCAATTTTCTCCAAATTGCCAATCAATGATTCAAGAAGATTCATGCAAATTTTGGTACCCTAATTCATTTGTCTATAAGTATGTAACAAGGCCAAAGCATTAGGGGTGGTTGGACAAGGATTTTCACCCAAAAGAAGCTCTGTTCAGAACTCCAAAAACTCAAGGAATTGGAGATTCGGTTTTGAAATTGTGGCCATCCCCAAAGGGTTTTGAAGGTGTATTCACGGTCACATAAAGTTCCTGAAGCGATCCACGCCAATACCGAAGTGAACAACATCTAGGATCACCATCGTAGGGGGTAAAGGTTTGCCTTAATTTCTTATTTTCGATTTCGATCATACACGCATCCTAAACATTTTTGGCTTATATATTCATGATCATGATAACCTGTATGATGTTCCTGGACAATTTAATTGAGTTTTTTGTACAAGGTTAGGGTTGTGCCATTATTAGGGTTCATGAGGTCACGAATTGGGGGTGGCTGTTTAGGGGTGAAATTGGTCAAAATCAATGGCTCCGTCACGTTCAGAAGACGATTTCGGTCGAACCTATGGTCTCCCCTCGAATTTATATTGCGTATTACTGGATTTTTGAGTATTGCAGGTATTAGCTATGGTTGCTATCGTAGCAAAATAGTAGCAGTCCCGTAGCAGCCAAAATCGGTTCGGTGAAGAAGATGAAAGGCCTGGCGCGAAGAGGCATTCGTTTGAATTTATATGGTTCTTGCATTTTATTATATAATATACAGTCTGTGTTTATGTCAACTGACTCATGTAGCGCAAGTGGCAAGGGCATCCTTTGCAAGACCAAGAACCTGAGTTCGAGTCCCCCTGGCCACGCTATTTTTTTTTAATAATATACTTCTTGATCCGGTATGCCATACCCCGGCGCGATCACCATGCATTGGTGACTAATGGCCTTCTGATATTCTCAGCCTCAGATTCAACGCTCTGCAAACTGGTGATCCACCATAGTCCATCAATGGTGTACCACAATAGATTACAGCTAAGTGTTTATATTTTTTTTATTTATTCTTTTATTTATACAACTTATTTTCCTTATTATTGTTTATTTATCTATAAAAAACTCTTTTTAGTTTTCCTTTTAATAACTTTGGTTTCAAAAATTCTTTTTTATATAAAACCTTAAAATAAAAATAGTTATTTATTTTAATTATTAATGTCTTTATTTGATTTAAATGTTTTAACTTGTTTGAATTATCTAATTAATTATAATTATTAAAATATATATTAAGGTTAGGTAATTTAATCGAAATTTTATTTTCACCAATTTAATTAATTAGGTTGAGAACCAATAATTAATTAAATTAATTTTTATTTGTTCTATTAAACTTAGTCAATTTGTGCCTTGATTAGGGTTTACGAGTTTTGTCTTAGAACGTGCCTACACTGAGAAATATTATTTTTCTGTGTCCTTTTCAGGTTTGCTCTTCCAATACACTCCGACAACGCGCCATGTCAAATACGAAGCTAAGTATTCGATTCATTTAAATTTCAAAGTCTATTTTGTTTCCTTTGATTTTAGGGTTTGCCCTTATATTTTTCGAACTGTGCATACATTCATTCCATCTATTCTTCTGCCTTTGCCTTGCCACTTTCAGGGTTAACCTTGAGGTTTCCTCCGACTGTCAACCATGTCAGATCAAATTCAAATGCAAAGCTAAGTGTTTTTTTTATTTATTTATTTATTTATTATTAATTTCTTTATCCTTTATTTTTATTAGAATTAGCTATGTCTGCCTCTGAACTGATAATACACTCATCTATGTTTTATTATCTTTCTCCTAATTTTCAGAGTTTGTCAAATTGCCAAAGCTACGAACATTGGTAACCCTAAACTCTATCTCAATTATTACTTGTGTTAAACCTTTTATTTTAATTATAGCCCGCTGGTTTCAATTCCCCTCTCCTCCGCTGGTTACAATTTCCCTTCCCCGTATTGCTTTAATTTTATTGTTTATATTAACTGCGTGGTTAGTAATCCTAGGGAGTGCAAGCCTCTAATGAATTTAGATAATTAATTATAAGATAATTTTCTGAATATAATCACATGATTGGTGCACACACGCACACTTTTGGGTAAGCCTCTCTGTTGCCTGTTGCCTGTTGCCTGTTGCCTTGTTGCCTTGTGTATTTTTTGCAGAATAGCCAGTCCCTCGAATACGAGGATACCTTAGCCAGTTGCCTTGATTAAGATCATGGTCCCTAATGATGTTGCCTTCGATATACATGATCTCGACCCTCGAAAGTTTCCTACGAAAAGGCTAAGGTATCCTCTGGTTGCCTACTGATTCTTCCCTTAGACTACCTGCCTCTCCATGGCATGGGTCAGTCTTATGGCGAATGATAACGCGATGACCCTTCAACCACCAAACGAAAGGCTTCCTGCCCTCTTATGGCAAGGATAGACCCTTTCATCCTGAAAGGCTAAAAGAAACCTATCATCTAAGTTTAAGGTAATTGCCCCTAATTGCTTTGCCTTGCTCTAAATTTTTTTCTATATTCTTTCTCAAAATTCTTCAAAAATGGCTACGCTCATTTACGAGCTAAAGTCCACTTTTCTTCTTCTTCTACATTTCTAAAAACAAAGAGCAAAGCAATTAAGAGCCCATGGAAAACCATGGATGCAAAGGGTGCCTTACACCTTCCCTTTGCATAATTACCCCCCGAACCCTATTTTATTTAAAAGGTTTTTCCTGTTTCTTTTAGTCTTTCTAACTTGTTTGGATAAAATAAAAGCTGGTGGCGACTCTTGCTTACCGCGACATTTCGATAAAAAAAGTCAGTTCACCGTATGACACAGAGTAATAATTTGTTAGTGTAACAGTGATAGAAAATAAATTAATAATAGACCCGGAAATTAATTAATTGAATCGTATAAATTAGGCGAGTCCGGAATTGATTCGGAGTCCGTAAATTGACGATGTTTTCGGCGATGTTTTGACTTGTTGCATATTTTGAGATATTGCGAATTTTGCGATGTTGCAGGAATTTAACGTGATGAGTAATTATCAATAATGACTGATATATTTTGGCGAGGTAGGCGAATGCCTTATGCACGTTTTTTGTGATTGATTGTGATTTGTTGCATGTCATAGTGTCTCATGAATTGCATGTTGTAGCGACGGCCTGGATTGGAAAAACAACGACGAAGGCTTATGCCTGTTTTTTATGCCTCTATTATCTGGCAATTGGCGATGGGGGCTGAAGCTCTGGGTACCACATGCATGATGCATTTGTCGTGTCTCATTCATTTATTTTGTTGCAACGTTGAGTGTGATTTATATGATTTGAATCGAATTGGTTGTGATTGAAATTGAGACGTGAGATATATATCATGACTTGAACCGTAATATACTTTTTATCATGACTTTATTTATATTGTTTGATATCTCACCCTTTGCTTATTTTCGCCATTGCCTTTATACTGGTAACGTGCAGGTGATGCTAGTGAGTGAAGGATTTAGCTGTTGTCAGTTGAGTCAGTTGTCGCTCTGATACGTAGCACTCGGGGGGATAAAACGATTGTTTTTAATTATTGTTTTAATTGCTGAATTTTATTTAGTTTTGATTTAAATTGTAACTTAAAGTTATCGTGCAAAGATGCTACGACTTGATTTGAATATTTGTTAAGTTTTATAAATTCCGCTGCGAAGTAATTTATTTGATGAAGTGTTTTTGAGGATTAAATTAATGTTATATATGTTCGCTTTCGTTTAAGTGCTATGTATCTACGTGGAGGCATAATTTTCGTATGTGAATTAAATGACGAATGTGACATCCTATTTCATCATATGAAAATTTTAAAATACTCTGATTTTCTTTATAATTATCGGGTAGATTTTGGGTGTTACATAGCACAATTGTAAATAATCCCTTCTTTTCCCCGTATTTGTTTTTGCATGCATTCGCATATAGACATAAATATAGCACACACCCTTTAGATAGAAACAAACATAGGTGGATACCATCGAGTACGATGGGCGCAGGGGGTGCTAACACCTTCCCCTTGCGTAACTGACTCCCGTACCCAGATTCTCTGGTCGAAAGACCTTGTTCTTATTCGTTTTAGGTTTGCTGGAGTTCCTTTCCTTTTAGGATAGATATGTTAGTGGCGACTCTGTTGTTCATATTTTCACGAGCGTGCGACACCCCCATAGTAGGTATTGTTGATACCAAACTGGGTGAAGAATTACTTGTGTTCTTTAAACCTTTTGCACTTTTATACCTTGTCATTGTGTGTGTTTGGAAAATGGTGTCATGACATCCTTTAGGACTTCTTTTAAATCTGAATGCTAAATTTTCAATTGGTATCAGAGGAGGCATCTTGCTCTGACTTTGGGTGAGATTCAGGGAATATACTTTATGGTACAATGGACAAGGAAGGAAGAGGGTTCTTGAATAGACCACTTATTCTTGATGGAACCAACTATGACTACTGGAAAGCTTACATGGTGGCTTTCATTAAGTCCATAGACGGCAAGGTCTGGAGAGCAATTGTCGAGGGTTGGAGTCCTCCTACTGTTATAGACAAGAACGACAATGTTATTGTCAAGGAGGAGGCGGATTGGGATGATAAAGAGGATACAGAAACCTTGGGAAACTTCAAAACATTGAATGTCCTATTCAATGGATTGGACAAGAACATCTTCAGACTAATTAGTGGCTGCACAGTTGCCAAAGATACTTGGGAAGTTCTGAAGACTGCACATGAAGGAACCTCCAAGGTAAAGATGTCAAAACTCAAACTTCTTACCACTAAGTTTGAGAACTTAAGAATGAAAGAAGCTGGGAGTATTCATTACTTTCAATGAATATTGTGGATATTTCCAATGCCTCTGGTGCACTTAAAGAGAAGATATCTATGCCAAGATGGTCAAAAAAAATTCTCAGATCTCTACCTAAGAGGTTTGACATGAAGTTCATTGCTATTGAGGAAGCCCAAGATATAAACACATGAAGGTTGATGATCTTATGGAATCCCTTAAAACCTTTGAGATGGGACTTGGTGAAAAGTCTGAAAAGAAGAAGAGCTTAGCATTTGTGTCCAATGCTGAGAGTTCATAGGACAAAGGTGAAGATCTTTCATAAGATCTTGTACTAGTTGGTAGACAATTCAACAAGGTGTTTAAAAAGATATACTAGAAGCCGAGACCAAATTTTAAGAACAAGTCTCTCGACATCAGTAAAAATCAAGATGCTGATAAAAAGTCCAAGGCCGAAGAGCAGTTCTATCAAAAAGGATTCTAATGCCATGAGTGTGAAGGATATGGTCACAAAACAGTTAAATGTCCGTCATATCTCAAAAGGCAGAGAAAGGGACTGGTTGTGTCATGGTTAGTGTCATACCTCAATTTTTGACCCTAAGATCATACATTATTTGCATCTCAATCACCAATCAAGAGTTTCATCTTAAAGCTCTGTTGTTGGTATTATGCTCATTTCATCTGTAAGGGGGATCATGGAGCACCAATGTTTATTTATCTTGTATATGTTATACTAACTAAAATACCAAAAATATTGCTTTGTGCTTTTGTATGCTTGTGTTTTGTAGGTACGAAGTCAAAATATCCATCAAAAAGGGCATTTTTCAACATCTTGCAGCAAGCAATCGATTGCACAAAGAGAGCAATCGATTGCACCAACTTGTTTTGCACCAGATTTGTCTTCTGTCTTCTGTGTAATCGATTGCACAAAGAGAGCAATCGATTGAACTAACTATTTTTGCACCAGATTTGAACAGTGCAATCGATTGCACTAAGGAAGCAATCGATTGTACCAGTGCGAAATTGGGAAAATAAAGGTAATTTTCAGCTTTTGAGGAGTGTGTCACCATTTTCATGTGTGGAGTGAATGTTCTAGATTGCACAATCAATTTCCTACATCATTTGGATCAATCTTATCATGTACTCTCATTTGATGACATATACACCATTGGATCATAATTTTGGCTCCAAATTCACTTACCAAACCTAATTTCAGTTATCAAGCCTAACTCCAAACCACCACTAATCCCAAGCCTAAATCCTATAAATAGATACCTCTACTTCTTCATTTCATAAGCTTGAAAATCCAAAGAAACTCTTGAATTTTCTCTTCTCATCCCCTCCCAAATCACTCAAAGCTCCCTTATTCCACAAAAAAGTTAGTGAGCTCCACATTGAACCTCACTAACTTTGAGCTAAACCTTCATCTAAACACTATCTCTTCATCATTTGTGAGTATATTCAAGCTTTGGTGTTGTGTTCTTGAAGAAGATTCAAAGTTGTGAAATAATTGGTAAATCTCTAGATCCATTCCATATTCCAAGATGTGATCCATTGTTGTTTGTGTGTGATGCATCTTTGGTGCTACATTGATGCTATTTGATGATATTTTAATGGTATTTTCGTGCACAAGTTGATCTAAGATCACAAGGTGTTTGGTTTTATGTTTAAACAAGTTTTTCCCTTTGATTGCTGTTTTTTTCAAAAATTGCCTAGTGCAATCGATTGCTCTCTTTGTTCAATCGATTGCACAACTGCGTTTATGTGCAGATTTTAAAATTTTAATAAGGTGTAATCGATTGCACCCTTAGAGCAATCGATTGCACGCTGGCAGAATGTTGTTTTTTGCCTTTTTAAACTTGTTTTTTTTTTTGTATCTCTTCTTCCTCTACTTCATTAATATCATTGGATCTAGGATGTTGATAGGTTTGAAAGAGCCAAATCCATAATAATAGATGAATGATATTAATGATAGTTTGAGTGATTTTATTTTAATGTATCTTTATTCTTCTTCTCCTTCTTTTTCTTTTGATCGATGAAAGTTTTCAACATCTTGAGAATTCTTATGGATTCTTGATGAAGACGAGATCGCTACCTATTTTCTTTTCGTGCGGTATTGCTTTCGGAGAACGATCTATATATATTTTCTCTCACATGCATTAGCACATAAATTGTTGACCGGCCTCGTTGTAGGGTGACTTCTACATAAGTCACTTGGCGATCTACTTAACATAGCGCAACATTGTCCCTAAATCGAAAAAGATCCAATATGGAAGAGAATTTTATGCGGTTGATTTAAGACTTATGAAGGTTTATCATGTAGTCGCTATGAGCTTATCAAGCTTCTTATAAACTTTCATTGAATTTAAATCCGAGATCACCATTCAATCACCATCGATCTTCATTACTAACAATTCGATGATATACTTGACAAGTTTCAAGATAGTCATCTTGCTAACAATTAACAATTGACTTTAATTTCCGCACTTTATTATATTGTTCTTTATATTTTTTTACTTTATGCTTTATTTTATCATTCATCATGTTTATGTTTCCGCTATATTCCTTTTGTCTAGTTGGACGTTTGTTTATGTTTCCGCTATTTTCCTTTTGTCCATTTGGACCATACTCTATTTTTGTGCTAAAACATTAATAAACCACTTAAATCATAAAAAAAAATTACTTAAGGCTTTATGGACTATTGGTTACTATCCCGAGCACTTTGGAGACCTGGACTTGTTGGACTTAGTACCTATGGACCCTGTTATTTGTTAGAACAAGAAATGTTCTGATCAATATTCTTAGTTTTGATGATAACATTATGTATGAATTTTGTATAATATAATGTGGTACTCTAATCATTTACACTTTCCATTTCAGGAAATATTTAAAGAGTATGCACAAATCAGCGCTCAGAAGCACTGACTCAGAAAGTTCTGGATGGCTTCATCAGAACATGCTCTGGCAAGACATCAGAAGATGGTCATGCAGAATCAGAACATGAACTGGAAAGCATCAGAAGAATGGAAGTCAGAAGTACAAGCTCTGAAGTTCTGATGGTATCACGCTCAAAGCTCTTCAAAGTCACAAGACAGAAGATGATCTGCACCAAAGCTGATGGCTCTGATATTCAAACGTTGTTATCTACAAATCCGAGTCCAGAAGAAAGTACAAGATGAAAGGCTGTAACGTCAAATCTCTGACTGACAAAAGGAACGTTAGAAACTACAAAAGGTAAAGTCAGTAAAAGCAGCAAAAGCAAGGCTCGAGGTAGTTGACAAAAGTGTGAAACATTAAATGCAACGTTGTACTATTCACACAAAGCATTAAATGCACCCCAACGGTCATTTCCTCTCAAGCGCCTATAAATAGAAGTTCTCATCAGAAGCTGAATATAACACTTGCGCAAAATATACAGAAACACTGTCAAATTCAAAAGCTTACGAACTTCATCTTCAACCTCACAAACTCTTTGTAATATTTAGTGAGTGTTAAGTTTAGAACTTAAGAGAAATATCACAGTTGTGATTACAGCTTTATTAGAAGCATTCAAACTCTTGTAAACTTTATTTTACATTGATTGTAAAAGGATTCCTAGAGTGATCAAGTTGTGATTTGTAGACTCTAGAAGACTTAGAGGGTATCTAAGTGGAAAACCATTGTAATCAGTTGGATTAGTGGATTAAATCCTCAGTTGAGGTAAATCACCTTGTCAGGGGTAGACTGGAGTAGTTTGGTTAACAACGAACCAGGATAAAAATAATCGTGTTCATTGTTTTTATCTTCCAAGTTTTTGAGTTACACTTATTCAATCCCCCCCTTTTTAAGTGTTTTTCACTCCTTCATCATTCTGCTCCTATTCTGTCTGTTATTTTGTCTGGCATTGGGTTGTTCTCTGTTTGTGTGTGCAGGTATTTCCCCAAAAGTCCTTGATGGTTAATTCCAAGACATTGAGATAAGGATTTAGCCTATGCATAGCCGTTATTCTTCCCAATTTTCGTCATAATTTTGTGATGTGTTCCGAAGGCTTAATACAAGTTGTGCAAAGGATAATAAGTTCATCTGGATCCCCAAGTGGTAATGCGTCGGTTTAGTGTTGGTTTTCCAAAGGATGGGAAATCTACCTTGACTTTTAATGTCATGTGTTGGTGTCATACCCCAAAATTTGCCCTCCAGATTTTGTTACGCATTTGGTTTGTTTTATAATTTGATAGCATTTTTTTATTTATTCTACTAATTTTCTTAGATTTATAATTTTTATTCATGATTCATTTTAAATTTTATTTGAAATGTGAGTTGAAATTAATAAATTATTTTTGTCATATTTTATTATTTGTTTTGGGTTTCTTTTACTTTAATTAGGTGGTGCAATAGAGGAGTCCCTTAGTCTATTTTGTGGAAGGCCCATTGAGTGGAGAAAACCCTATTTCTACTACTATAAAAAGAGGATGGAAAAAATAGAGAAAAAAAGATTGAAAGATATCAAAGAAAAAAAGGGAGACAAATCCCTATTGGAATGCTCATCGTTCAACCACTGTGGTGCCGTCCTCCAACATGCAGAGCCACCACTCCGCAGGTGTTCAGCCGCGCCCTCACTCAATCGCAATATTGTCTCGACCTTGCTTCAATTCACAGCGACGATTTCAATAAACAGCGCATCGCCGATGCGGTTTCGACCTGCAATTATTGCCATCCATGAGATTCATCAGAACCTGCAACAACATCAACATCATCATCGACTCATCAGTACCTGCAAATTCTTCTCAGAATAATTCGAATCAATTCTGAAGCGATCCACTGCATCTAATCGGACCACGACTGAATGGAGCCTGAGCTACTCCTTACACCTAATTATAGTTTCAACTGTGAGCCAACCCAACAACAAGATTAGCCAAACTAGCTTCCTATCCTCTCAGCAAGCCAAAAACTTTCCTATGCCAACCTGTAAATTCTCACATGTTCCATCAATCCTCAGTGGCCCTCAGATAACTCCCTCTTCCGATACTGGGAGTAAATTGCAATTATCACAGCAACAATAGAAACAACAACCACAATATCAATCCAAACACAATCAAAATAAAAGTCAAATTCACCATACAAATACAACTTGTATAACTAATTGTTGATTTGTTAGTACTCTTTTTTTTGCAGGGACAAGGAATTGGAAAAAGGAAGGAGAGTAAAAGCTGAATTCGATCGGAAACGAAGTCACCATGCGTTCTCTATGACAACAACACCACCGGCCGCACCGCACGAACCTTCCCACCATGACGTCGTCTTCGACGCCAACAGCTGCCGCTGCTAACCACCACTGAGCCACATCCGCCTGCACGATTCCTCCACCGCAAAATACCGCTAATCTTCCAACGGTACTTTATCTTGTGCATCTTCCGTTATAATATGTCACTCCCTGTATTCTTTCTTTTTGCAGAAAAAGGAGATACCAAGAAGAAGATGGAGATTTGAAGAATATAGCCGAAGCCTCCTCCGACGAGTTTCGACCGCTCGCGGGCACTAATCAGATCCGGAACTATCTCCGCGTGACCCTCTCATTGCAACTGATGTTTAATTATTTTCGTGGATATTTGCAAATTCATCCTCAATCTCCTCCACTAGTCTCGCTAATTCAAAATCTAAGGATTCAGAGAATGCAGCACACCATAGACCTTCAAAGGTCATCACGCTCAATTACACCCCCAGGTTTTAGGTTTTGTAATCAAACATTGAATTTCTTCATCGCGATTCTCTTCTCTCCTTTGCGCAAATTTTCAGGACTACTTCAGTATCCCCCGACTACGTGCCATGCCCTTCACAAAGTTAAGTGTCTTATTCATTCTGAAAGTCTATTTTGTTTCCCTTTTTTAGGGTTTACCCCTTTAATCTTTTTTGAACTATGCATACACTCACGTTCTCCTTTGCCTTTGCCATTTTTCAGGGTTACCCCGAGGCCTCCTCCGACTGCCAACCATACCAGATCAAATTCGAAGCTAAGTACCCGTTTACCTATCTTATTATTTTAATTTCTTTTTACCTTCTTATTTTAGGGTTAACTATGATTGCCTCCGAACCGATAATGCACTCGCCCCTTCTTTTGTTTATTCTTTCTTTTCTAATCTTCAGGGTTTGGCAACTGCCAAAGCTACGAGTATCGGTAACCCTAAACCCTAAACTATTATATTTTCTGCTTTTAATTATATCCCGCTGGTTGCAATTCCCCTCTCCTCCGCTGGTTTCATTTTCCCCTTTCCCATTATTGTTATACTATTGTGTGGTTAGTAATCCTAGGGAGTGCAAGTCTGTAATTAATTAGAATCTCCTAATTACAAGATACTTTTTTGAATATAATCACATGATTATTGGACCCACGCACGCTTTTGGGGTAATCTCTCTGTTGCCTGTTGCCTGTTGCCTTGTTGCCTTGTGTTTTTGCAGAATAGCCATGTCCCTCGAATACGAGGACACCTCAGCCATGCTTCCTCGATAAATAAAGGTCATATGACCCTAATGATGTTGCCTTCGATACACTGATATGACCTCGACCCTCGGAAGTTGCCTACGAAAAAGGCTGAGGTGTCTTTTGGCTGCCTACGAAAAGGCTATTCTGATCCTTCCCTTTAGACTACCTGCCTTCTCTATGGCATGTGACAGTTTTAAGGCGAACGATAACTCGACGACCCTTCAACCTCCAAATGAAAGGCTTCCTGCCCCTTATGGCATGGATAGACCCTTTCACCCTGAAAGGCTAAAAAGAACATTTTTTCTAACCAGGTAATTTGCCCTTAATTGCATGCTCTGGTTTAAAAACATCTTTCTACTATTTTCTAAACACTTTCAAGGCTACGCTCATTTACGAGCTAAAGTCCTTGTTTCTTCTTCTTCTACACTTCTAAAACTTTTGGTTTCGAAAACGAGCAAAGCAATTAAGAGCCCATGGAAAACCATGGATGCAAAGGGTGCCTTACACCTTCCCTTTGCATAAATTACCCCCGTACTCAGTTTCTTTTTAAAAGGTTTTTCCTGTTCTTTTAGCCTTTCCAATTGGATAAAATAAAAGTCGGTGGCGACTCTTGCTATCCGCACATTTCAAATAAAGTCAGTTCACCGTATTACAGAACTGGCGACTCTGCTGGGGATTTTTTCGAGGAAAAGAGGGGTTACCTTAAAAGTTTAGGATTCACTTAATTGTTTTCTATTGTTTGTTTTGCTTGCTTTATTTTTCAGGGCTGTTTTGGGAATTAACTGAAGGACGAATCCTACACCCGGATTCAAGTACATCTAAGATAGGAAGTGGCATAGTCATGGCGACCTCCTTCATGTATGTGGAGGATTGGTCAATATGAGAGTTCACTCTTAAGTTAGGCCTCTATGGGTGTTTACATGCTTCTCTTGTATGAGGGAGGTTCGTGTGGATACCTGTGGGTGAGTCGGAGCTTAAGGACCTTTAGTAACCTTTAACCCATCCTGACTTTTAGAAACGTAGTGGGGGGACTACTCTTGATGTATGTTGAGAGCATAGTCGCTACCCGATACTACAACTCAAATAGGTTCTTTCTCAAAGTATCATTGCATGGTATGTATGTGTCATGTTCGAGGGTGCTTTAGGAGGGCTGACAATTCTGGGTAACTCGGTAGATCCCGTTGCTGATATCATCTTTATCCTTAGAAATACCTTTGGGGAGGGTATCTCACATGATTTAAACTCCATGTAAGCCGAGCCTAAAGAAATTGTGTGACTTGTGTAACTTGCTTGTGTTTGCTACTAACCTTCGTTTCCTCGCAGGTTTTGTTGAAAGGACTTGTTTGTCCTTACTATCTCACACTATGCCTAATGAACTGCATTCGCATAACATCATGACATCATGACATCATAAGCATAACATAATTAACTAACCCTTTCAAGGATCTTAGGGATTTAGGACGCACAATTTCAGGTACTCTTATCAAGGACTAAATTCCTATCAAGGGGCAAGAGGATTTACTTTCCTCTGGCCACATACCTTCCAATTCAGAGACTCAGTACCTATCAAGGGGCAAGAGGATTTATTTTCCTCTAGCCATGTGCTTTCAAATTCAAAAGTATAAATGTCCCGAATCAGGGGCGATGACCCACTCAATATGGTGAGCTCGATTCTCAAAGAAAGACGTTCCAAGACAAAGTTCAGATTTCTTCAGACAAAGGCGCGACCAAATCATTTTCTAATGTTGCTAACTAAATGCCTAAAGATCCTTGAAAATATTGCATTTGCATTCATAACATCGCATAACAGGTTTCTCACAACAGGTATCTCATCCTCTCTTGTTGTTTACTTCAGCATAAATGGATTTCGAGCAATAAGTCAAACACCTCCGGGCTCGGAATACCCGATCCCAGACTTTGATTCGGAACTCACCCAAGGGGCAAGAAGAATTGAAGGCACTTCTATTCTTGGGGTACAATTACAATGCGAGATGCGCTTATTATTCGAACAATCCTGGTTATGGTGTAAAGGATGGTAGACCGTTGAAGCGTGCGATTAAAGATTTAATCATGACACTCAAATCAGAAAAGGTCACGATAATGGAATCACGACAACTGAGTCACGATAATGGAATCACGGCAACTGAGTCACGACAACAAAGTCACGACAACTGAGTCGTGATAATGGAATCACGACAACTGAGTCATGATAATGGAATCACGACAAATGAGTCACGAAAATGAAGTCACGACAACTGAGTCACGATAATGGAATCATGACAACTGAGTCACGGTAATGGAATCACGACAACAAAGTCACGACAACTGAGTCACGATAATGGAATCACGACAACTGAGTCACAACAATCAATTCACTCATATGATCCAGACGCTCAGGGCAATCGAGCCAACAAATTCTAACACCTCCACTCCTGGCTATAAACTCAATGCGAAGTGCGCGTACCATTCCAACAGTCCTGGATATTACACAAACAATTGCTGGACATTGAAGAATAAGATTCAAGATTTGATCAATGACAGAGAAATCAAATTCAGCCCTCCTGAAACTTCTGTGGTGATCACCGCTCCTATGCCTAGTCATGACAAGACTGATTGACGTCTAGACGGACGAACTTTTGGATCATTAGATCTACTTTCATTTGCAAGTTTCTTTTCTGTTTGTTTAAACATTTGACTTATGATAGACATTATATGTTCTAATAATCATCATCAGTGCATTGCATATGTTTGTCTTGAATAATTTACTTCGCTATCACTCATTTTAAATTGCGTCTTTACTTTGCATCTGTTTTATAATACTCAACTCCTGCTAAAGCTGTAAGCCTTTTGAGGGAGGATGACGAAAATGATACCACAACCTCATACAATATGCTTTTGAACAGACTATGCTGACGATGTACAGACATTGTTTCAATTCCTAAACAGTGGAGATATAAGGATGATAATCCCTCGTCAACCCCTTTGAGCCTAAGAAGTAGAAGTTTCTTTCTTGTACTAATTAAAACCCTTGATCATAACCTGGGGCAGGGTAGTTCTCAGTTAATTTGGCTGGGCATTCTATTTTAAGAGAATCATTCAGTACACCTTTCAACAAAGGTTTCAATCATAAGCATTCATTCGCACACATCAAAGAAGTGTTGGAGATGCCAATCAAAAGCCAATGATGGTTCATCAATCACTAAGCAAGGCAGTCAATATCTTTCAAAAAAAAATGAAAAAACATATATACAAAGAAAAGCCTGCTAAGTCAAAATCAAAAAATGACTTAGGCAAAAATCAAGGCATCCCGCTGACTGTAAACTCAAAATAGACAGTTCAGGCAGAAGTTAGGGATATCAAAAAGATGAAAAAAAGAGAAGTCAATAAATTCCTGAACAACACAATGTTGTGACTACCAAAAAGGAAGAATTGACTGCCATCTCAAAAGTTCTCTTTGCTTATGAACCATCATCATTATCAAAGGTGTAAATCCAAAAGTCTCTTGGAACCTGAATGCATAAGTTGAATTAACTGAGCTTAGGACTGAAGATCATCACGAAGAGGGGTGGGTACAATCAAATTTTGAGCCATTATCCTTTGTTTGTTAAAACCGTGAACCAAGCCACGTTACAACCCTTGAAAGTCCTAATTGAAGCACGGTTAGTTCGAAAGCATACTGTCACCAAAGGTATCCCGACTCCTTAAGGTTTACCGCAAATGCTAAGTTGATATCTCGTTTTTACAAATGTCACGTCTTTATAAACATCATGCTTTTACATCTCCTGTTTTAATGTTTTTCAAAACTTAAGACAAACATACGCATTGCATCTCATGACTACATTATTAAACATATTCTGCTACATAATTTCAAATGTTAGCATCAGAAAGAACTTATACAGGGTATGACTAATGACTCAAAGTTATCCCGACCAGCAAGATTACTCCAAAGAAGCCATGTCTCCTAAGTATACAAGGGGCATGGCACTTTTTGCCCAATCAATCTGGGACAATCAAGTCAAGATTCCGAGAATCTCTCAAAAAGCCAAACAGTCAGGGCATCATCCTAAGTTTACGATTACTAGGGGCATGTCACCTATAGTATACACTTCATAAAGTCCTCGCAAGGTGAATCTCTTCAAGTTCCTACTAGGTGGGGCAAAGTCATACAAGGCATGTTCAACGCTTCGATCAGTATTCATTGGTGTTTCCCAATCAATACGAGTCCAGGAATGGCAAGTGCTTTAATCACTGGGGGCAATGTTCAAGACATCCATGTTTCTCCACAGAGTCGACTTCACAAGATCATATCCCCACAGAGTAATCCTCAAAGAAGATATCCTCAAACATACTCATCCAACGAAAGACATAGCTCCTCAACAGAGTTCACATCTTTAACATCGTCGGTTCCCCGACCTGCTTCTCTTCTCCAAACATGGTTTGTTAACATCTCTAATCCCCAGTCAGGGTACATCAAGTTACTGATCATCCCCAAGCAGAAATCATAAATTCCCAGCTGAGCATCTTCAAGACGAGATCAAACATCAAAATCACAACAATATAAAGATCTATCCTCTCAATCAAGATGTTTCAAACAACATAAATCATAGTCATACATCATAAATCATAAACATTGATGTTTCAAACAGCATAAATAATGTTCATACATCATATATCATAGTTAATTCATAACATACATACGTCTCATGGCATATGCATACACTCTCATCCGTTTCAAAAAGTTACGATACATGCATCACGACATTGCATAAAGCGAATGCTTCTTTTGCAGTCTACTTCTACAATCAAATGAACATTATCTTCCAGATATAGCGCAGAGATAATCAAGTCAACGATTTAATTTTGACGCTTATTCTAGATGGAGATTTAGTTCTGATATTTAATTTTGGATATCTTCCAGATATAGTTCAGAGATAATCAAGACAGGGATTTAGTTCTGACACTTAATTTTGGATATCGTTCAAAGATAGTTCAAAGATAATCAAGACAAAGATTTAATTTTGACACTTAATTTTGGATATCTTCCAAAGATAGTTCAGAGATAATCAAGACAAAGATTTAGTTCTGATACTTAGTTCCAGGTATTCTCCAGAGATAGTTCAGAGATAATCATCCTTCCAAGATCTAATTTAGTTACAACGAACGGTACTGACACAGTCAACTCTCCAAGATCTAATTCCATCATCACGAACGGTGTGGACACGATCAACTTTCCAAAGTCTAATTCACCTACTACGAACAGTGCTGACACGACAAGAGATCTAATTCTACCATCACGAATGGTGTAGACACGATCATCTTTCCAAATTCTAAGTCAGTTACTACGAACGGTGCTTACACGACAAACTTTCAAAGATCTAATTCAGTTACTACGAACGGTACTGACACGATCGACCTTCAAAGATATAATTCTATCATCACGAACGGTATAGACACGATCAACTTTTCCGAAGTCTAATTCAGATACTACAAACGGTGCTGACACGACTAACATTCGACAACTACTTCTCAATGCTTCAAATTCAGATACGGTCTAACATATGACGTATTCCGACTGCTTATCGTCTATCAAGCTGGATGGCATCTCTAAGCCCATCTCCGACAATACTCTGCCTGGATGGCATCTCTAAGCCCATCTCCGACAATACTCTGCCTGGATGGAATCTATAAGCCCATCTCCGAAAAGTTCCTGCATCATCAAGGGCAAATTTCTAGGTATTCTAGTGTCCAATCCTCTTCTACCTTCAGATTCCGACAGGCACACATGCCAATCTACATCTTCAGGTTTAAGAAGATTGAACAGGGGCAGCTGTCATACCCCAAAATTTGCCCTCCAGATATTGTTACGCATTTGGTTTGTTTTATAATTTGATAGCATTTTTTTATTTATTCTACTAATTTTCTTAGATTTATAATTTTTATTCATGATTCATTTTAAATTTTATTTGAATTGGAAGTTGAAATTAATAAATTATTTTTGTCATATTTTATTATTTGTTTTGGGTTTCTTTTACTTTAATTAGGTGGTGCAATAGAGGAGTCCCTTAGTCTATTTTGTGGAAGGCCCATTGAGTGGAGAAAACCCTATTTCTACTACTATAAAAAGAGGATGGAAAAAATAGAGAAAAAAAGATTGAAAGATATCAAAGAAAAAAAGGGAGACAAATCCCTATTGGAATGCTCATCGTTCAACCACTGTGGTGCCGTCCTCCAACACGCAGAGCCACCACTCCGCAGGTGTTCAGCCGCGCCCTCACTCAATCGCAACATTGTCTCGACCTTGCTTCAATTCACAGCGACGATTTCAATAAACAGCGCATCGCCGATGCGGTTTCGACCTGCAATTATTGCCATCCATGAGATTCATCAGAACCTGCAACAACATCAACATCATCATCGACTCATCAGTACCTGCAAATTCTTCTCAGAATAATTCGAATCAATTCTGAAGCGATCCACTGCATCTAATCGGACCACGACTGAATGGAGCCTGAGCTACTCCTTACACCTAATTATAGTTTCAACTGTGAGCCAACCCAACAACAAGATTAGCCAAACTAGCTTCCTATCCTCTCAGCAAGCCAAAAACTCTCCTATGCCAACCTGTAAATTCTCACATGTTCCATCAATCCTCAGTGGCCCTCAGATAACTACCTCTTCCGATACTGGGACTAAATTGCAATTATCACAGCAACAATAGAAACAACAACCACAATATCAATCCAAACACAATCAAAATAAAAGTCAAATTCACCATACAAATACAACTTGTATAACTAATTGTTGATTTGTTAGTACTCTTTTTTTTGCAGGGACAAGGAATTGGAAAAAGGAAGGAGAGTAAAAGCTGAATTCGATCGGAAACGAAGTCACCATGCGTTCTCTGTGACAACAACACCACCGGCCGCACCGCACGAACCTTCCCACCATGACGTCGTCTTCGACGCCAACAGCTGCCGCTGCTAACCACCACTGAGCCACATCCGCCCGCACGATTCCTCCACCGCAAAATACCGCTAATCTTCCAACGGTACTTTATCTTGTGCATCTTCCGTTATAATATGTCACTCCCTATATTCTTTCTTTTTGCAGAAAAAGGAGATACCAAGAAGAAGATGGAGATTTGAAGAATATAGCCGAAGCCTCCTCCGACGAGTTTCGACCGCTCGCGGGCACTAATCAGATCCGGAACTATCTCCGCGTGACCCTCTCATTGCAACTGATGTTTAATTATTTTCGTGGATATTTGCAAATTCATCCTCAATCTCCTCCACTAGTCTCGCTAATTCAAAATCTAAGGATTCAGAGAATGCAACACACCATAGACCTTCAAAGGTCATCACGCTCAATTACACCCCCAGGTTTTAGGTTTTGTAATCAAACATTGAATTTCTTCATCGCGATTCTCTTCTCTCCTTTGCGCAAATTTTCAGGACTACTTCAGTATCCCCCGACTACGTGCCATGCCCTTCACAAAGTTAAGTGTCTTATTCATTCTGAAAGTCTATTTTGTTTCCCTTTTTTAGGGTTTACCCCTTTCATCTTTTTTGAACTATGCATACACTCACGTTCTCCTTTGCCTTTGCCATTTTTCAGGGTTACCCCGAGGCCTCCTCCGACTGCTAACCATACCAGATCAAATTCGAAGCTAAGTACCCATTTACCTATCTTATTATTTTAATTTCTTTTTACCTTCTTATTTTAGGGTTAACTATGATTGCCTCCGAACCAATAATGCACTCGCCCCTTCTTTTGTTTATTCTTTCTTTTCTAATCTTCAGGGTTTGGCAACTGCCAAAGCTACGAGTATCGGTAACCCTAAACCCTAAACTATTATATTTTCTGCTTTTAATTATATCCCGCTGGTTGCAATTCCCCTCTCCTCCGCTGGTTTCATTTTCCCCTTTCCCATTATTGTTATACTATTGTGTGGTTAGTAATCCTAGGGAGTGCAAGTCTGTAATTAATTAGAATCTCCTAATTACAAGATAATTTTTTGAATATAATCACATGATTGTTGCACCCACGCACGCTTTTGGGGTAATCTCTCTGTTGCCTGTTGCATGTTGCCTTGTTGCCTTGTGTTTTTGCAGAATAGCCATGTCCCTCGAATACGAGGATACCTCGGCCATGCTTCCTCGATAAATAAAGGTCATATGACCCTAATGATGCTGCCTTCGATACACTGATATGACCTCGACCCTCGGAAGTTGCCTACGAAAAAGGCTGAGGTATCTTTTGGCTGCCTACGAAAAGGCTATTCTGATCCTTCCCTTTAGACTACCTGCCTTCTCTATGGCATGTGACAGTTTTAAGGCGAACGATAACTCGACGACCCTTCAACCTCCAAATGAAAGGCTTCCTGCCCCTTATGGCATGGATAGACCCTTTCACCCTGAAAGGCTAAAAAGAACATTTTTTCTAACCAGGTAATTTGCCCTTAATTGCATGCTCTGGTTTAAAAACATCTTTCTACTATTTTCTAAACACTTTCAAGGCTACGCTCATTTACGAGCTAAAGTCCTTGTTTCTTCTTCTTCTACACTTCTAAAACTTTTGGTTTCGAAAACGAGCAAAGCAATTAAGAGCCCATGGAAAACCATGGATGCAAAGGGTGCCTTACACCTTCCCTTTGCATAAATTACCCCCCGTACTCAGTTTCTTTTTAAAAGGTTTTTCGTGTTCTTTTAGCCTTTCCAATTGGATAAAATAAAAGTCGGTGGCGACTCTTGCTATCCGCACATTTCAAATAAAGTCAGTTCACCGTATTACAGTTGGCTTCTTATTTGGTTAGGCCTTTCTTTTCCTTAGCTTTTATTTTATGCTCTAGGATAGTCCCTTCATCTACTCCCCTTCTTAAATTTTCAAAATCTTCTCCCTTTTTACAAAATCTTCTTATGTTTGCAACCTCTTTTAAAAGCTTTTTCTTTAAAAATATTTGTTGCCCTTAGTGGCTTTTCATCAAAAGTTTAGACACAATTAATTGTTGTAGTGAGTTGTGATACCCCATGATTTTGATATTGATTGATATGATGGAATATTTTCCACTTAAGAGAGCTAGTGACATACTTTTTTATTTTATCAAAGTTGGATCCCTTCTCTCATTTGTGATGCAAAGAATCTGTCTGTTCTCATGTTCAAGATCAATGGCTGAGTATTCTCTCCAGCGATGATAAAGTGTTTATTCCTTTTTAAACATCTTCCCTTTTAAGTGGAACTACATTAGCTTTGACTTCTCCATTGCACCGGGGAGGTATGTAGGCACAAGATGTAATGTCTTTCCGAGCTTGTTTTTTTAAAAAAATCAAACAAACCTTTCCTTTCGCACACAAAACATAGATTTTCAAAAAGGTTCCTGTGGAGTACCACAGATATGAGGGGTGCTTAAAACCTTCCCCTTGTATAATCAACACCCGTACCTAAGATCTCTTTTTGTTTTAAAAACAAAATTTGGGTTTTATTTCGTTCTTTTCCCATTTCCTTTGGAAATAATAAAGCGCGGTGGCAACTTTCACTAAAATAATGAGTCTAGTCGATCCTTTGGCTTCGATTTCAAATTTTCCCTGCTACAATTAGAAGATGAGTCTGATAGTGACACTAAAGCTGCCAAGCATGCCATTTCCCTATCTGGAGTCTGCGATGAAGAACCGGATAGTGAAGAGCTAACTTTTGAGGATCTTTCCAAAGCTTACAAGGAATTATGCCTCAAAAGTATTAAAGTTGATAAACACATTGAAGATCAAAACAGGATTGTTGCTCAGCTCCAGAATGAGAAGGTTAAGCATTTGTCTATCATCTCTGAGCTGTAAGGAGAGGTTATATTGCTCAACTCTAAATTGGACAATATGACTAAGTCTGTTCGAATGCTTAACAGTAGCTCAAATGTGCTAGATAAGATTCTTCAAATTGGGAAGAATGTTGGTAACAACAAAGGGACTGGCTATAACTCATCAAGGAAAGGCCTAAAGTAAAGTAGCAGAAGTAAAATTTATTCCTGCTAAAGGAAAACATAAGATGTCGGATCAAAGGCCTCAACATCCTCAGAAACATCAGAAGAAGAATCAAATATGTTACTATTATGGAAGGTTAGGTCATATAAAAGTAGTCTAGTACATGTTGTATGGATATCCTAAGATAGTTTTGCATCACATAAAGGAACGAACTGGTGGTAAACCAAAGAAGAAGTGGAATCCTTAAAAGGTTGTGACTACTCTCATAGCTCACACATCTCTTAGAGCCTCTACTAGAGAAGACTGGTATTTTGATAGTGGTTGTTCTAAACACATGACCAATATGTAGAAGTTCTTGGTAGATATCAAGCCTCATTCTACCAATTATGTCACTTTTGGAGATGGATCAAAAGATGAAATAAAAGGTGTTGGCAAGCTGAATCATGCAGGTCAACCAAGTCTTGACAATGTCTTGCTTGTTAAAGGGCTAACTGCAAACTTGATTAGCATTAGTCAACTATGTAACCAAGGTCTCAAAGTTAACTTTGACCAGCCTTAATGCTTTGTAACAAACAAGGGAGGATAAGTTATAATGAAGGGAACCGAATCCAAAGATAAATACTACCTATGGAGCCCTCAAGAAACTGAATGCTTCTCAACTTATTTGATGTCAAGTGAGGATGAAGCTAAGGTATGGCATCAAAAGCTTGGACATCTCCACTTGAAAGGTATCAAGAAGGTCATATCCAGTGAAGCTGTCAGGGGGATACCTAGATTGAAGATTGATGAAGAAAGGATATAAGGTGAATGTCAAATTGGGAAGAAAGAAAGGATGTCCCATAAAAAGCTTCAATATCTGACTACCACTTCTAAGGTTCTTGAGCTACTTCATAGGGACCTAATGGGACCTATGCAGGTTGAAAGTCTTGGAGGAAAGAAGTATGCCTATATGGTGGCGAATGACTTCTCTAGATTCACCTGGGTGAGTTTCATCAGATAGAAATCCGATGTCTTTGAAGTCTTTAAAGAACTGTTTCAAAGGCTCCAAAGAGAGAAAAGGTGTAATATGGTCAGAATCAGAAGTGACAATGGGAAGGAGTTTGAGAACAGCAAATTTGAAGAATTATGTTCTACCAAAGGAATAAGTCACGAGTTCTCATCACCTATCAGTCCTCAACAAAATGGGGTGGTGGAACGCAAAAATAGGACTATCCAAGAATGTGTAAGGGTCATGCTTCATGCCACGAAACTCCCATACTATTTCTGGGCTGAAGCCATGAACACTACATGTTATATCCATAAAATAGTGACTATCAGATCTGGAACATCAGTTATTCTCTATGAATTATGGAAAGGGAAGAAGCCAACTGTGAAATATTAACATGTGTTTGGGAGTAAATGCTACATTATGGCTGATCGCGATCAGAGGAGGAAAATGGACAATAAAATTGATGAGTGTATATTTCTAGGGTACTCTATAAATAGTATAGCATATAGAGTGTTCAACATAAGAACAAAGGTGATGATGGAGTCAATAAATGTTGTGGTTGATGACTCTCATAAAGAAGATGTTGTCACAGATGATGTTGGAACATTATTCCCTATGGATGATTGTAATATGGTGGGAGAACTAACTTTATATTTCGCAAACAATGTTGCGGTGAGCAAGAGTCGCCACCGACTTTTATTTTGTCCAATTATTAGGAAAGTTATAAAAGTACAAGAAAGACCTTTTAAGAAAAGAGTTTGAGTTCAGGGGGTGAGTTATGAAAAGGGAAGGTGTTAGCACCCTTTTCATCCGTAGTTATCTACGGGCTCTTAGTTTGCTTAGCTCGTTTTGTTTTGTTTGAAAAGCTTGAAAAAGCATTGTGTGTGTGTGTGTGTGTTTGAAAGAAGTGCCAATAGTAAGGCAAGACTTCGCAATGATCCTTGTATCAGTCCTCAAGGATGTATGCGAAGTATTTTTGAAATTTTGTTTGAAAAAGAGTGGTGTGAAAAGCATTTTTATTGAGCAAGCAAGCTAAGGGCTACTTACTCTATGTTTGATCTTTCATATACTTTCTACTTTCATTTAAGGGATAGGGCTAACCATACCATTTGTGGGTAGGTAGTCCTATTTATTGGACGTATACGGGACATCGAATGGTCATTTATGGTCGTTGAAGGCAACATGATAGAGGTAACTTTAGCAAATTCGAAGGGACAATCATCTTTTCGTAGGCAACAGTTCGAGGGACTAGATCATGTATTCGGAGGCAACATCGAGTGTCATCGAGGGACCATGATCTTTAATGATTTTTAATCGAGGGACGTTTGCTATTGGGTACCTCTATATTCGAGGGACGCGACCATTATTCGTAAGGCAACCGAGAGGGGCGTACCCTAGGGGTGAGTGTGTGAACAAGTAAAAGAGTGTGTTATTTTAATTTATCTTAGTCTTGAATTAGTGATCTAACGGTTGATTTTAATCTTAGCATACAATCCTATTAAGACATACATCTAAGCGTCCTACGCTATTACATGGCTTTGGGGCATTTACATAATTAGAGGTGCGGAAAATAAAGCCCTAGTTACTATTATAAACCATGAGCAGTTACAATAAAGATGGAATTTGTAAGCATCCGCAATATGAAAAAAATAATACTAATAAATCTAATAAAATATTTTTGTATTTTTTTAATGAGGAAAATAAAATCTAATTCTAAACATGTTTTTTGTATTTTTGAGATCACAACTATTATACTAAAAAAAACAAATATAGGTAAACTAAAGAAATTAAATGAGGGTGCATAAAGGGAATCAACTCGGCCAAAATATGCCAAGCCAAGATCAACATAGAATAAACACCAGTAGGGTGTATACTGCACGAAATAGGGTGTGAACATGGAAATTCGGATTGGGCTTAGTAACATACCCGGCCCAGATCAACAAATTGCAAATAGAAAAGAGCCGGTTCAGTTGTCGAATTGGTTCGGATCTGAATCGTTTCCGAATGCGAGCCGGTGATGTTTGAGCCGAGACCGATTGAACGTTTGCAAATGATGCTGAGTTATTGATTTGTGAACCGCGTCGGTGATGCGTCTGAGATGTTCGCTGATTCGTCTAGCCATGTGTAATGGTCATGATACGCTTTGATTCAGCGGTGATTCGAAGCGCGTGTTAGCTTGACGATCATGTGCGTTCTGAAGAGGTGAAGGGGCTGCGCGATTGGCTTCGTGGCGGAAGTGATTAGTGCAATTAGTTCTTCTTCTTCTAGTCTTTCTTAGATTGAGACCCAAACCTTCCATGCAACATGAGTCTACACAACCTGCAAAATTGATTAGTTTTAACTGACAAACATTCAACTAGCCAAGGATGATGGTGGAAACCTGTGGACATCATGTATGTATGTTTCAAAATTAGTCAGATTAGAGCATAAACATGTCATATGAAGGGTTGAAAATATTGTTAGTACGTTAAAAAGAAAAAGAGAACAAAAATATAATGGGATTCAAACTACTTTATTACATATAGGATATATGTTGAAAACCAAATCAATTCATGAATTGAGAAAATTAGAAGTCACTGGATTCAAACTTGGCAATTGTAAATATATATATATAAATGTTATATAATGTTATTGGATTCAAAGATAAGAAGGCAGATTAATATTTTTACATCTTAAAGGATGGTTAGAATAAATTGTTAAAATCGTTTATGATATATGTGCGCGGGTTTTTAGTGAATAGAGAGTGGTTTTGTTCATGAGGATTGTTAGTTTTAAAATACTCTTAATAGTTAGATAAAAGAACATGAACAAAATTGTTAGTTTTAAAATAAACAACCATCTGGATTCATCATATGGTTAAGGCGAATTGAAAAAAAATAAAATAAAAAAGTGAGGCCTCATATGAAAATCATCGGCCAAAGAAAGACTTTTGAGAAAACCTAAAAAAAGATAAAAAGGGTTTGTAAAATTGTGAGTGTTTGTGAAAAATTGTTGGTCAAAATAAGAGAGTAGAGAGCCTATATTTATAGACTGAGATTAGGTTAAAATCAATCATAAATAAGGAAACGATTCAACCCAAAGGCCCATGGATCTTTCTTGATGACCAAGATTGAGAACCTGGACGTACTTGTGTCCAGATACGTCCAGATGCAAAAAAGATAAAAAAAGTCAAATGTGACAAAATTGCACCAAGCGGGATTGTCCAGATACGTCCAGATAAAAAAAGTCAAATGTGACAAAATTGCACCAAGCGGGATTCGTACCCGTGACCTTTTGTTTACAAGCCTTTCATTCTTACCAATTGTGCTATGTTATTATTTTTTTGAAATAAAATGCCAATTGAAAGTGTATGAAGCATAAGCCAACATTTTCTATTTATTAAAATATAAGCAATTTAAGAGTAAACTACTATATTTTAAATTAGATTTTAAATCGAATATTTATAAAATTCAGGATGTCAATGTAAATGAATCCAGGATTTTATAGAAATCCAATTTTGAAAATAATTTCAAAAAATTGTCACTAAAAAGTGTGGGCAAATTTTGGGGTATGACAATGATTCTGAAACATTTGCTCCTATTGAGAATGTTGAAACATCTCCTCCTCTAGAAGTTATTGTTGATGACTCAAGTGATAATGCAGAATCTACAAACACTGATAAAGTTGATAAAGGATCCTCTATCAGGATTCAAAAAGATCATCCTAAGGAGCTAATCATAGGAGATTTGAATAAAGGGGTAAGCACCAGGTCAAGAGAAGTTGTGTCAAATTCCTTCTTTGTGTCAAAATTTGAACCAAAGAATTTCAAGGAAGCTTTAGCTAATGAGTTCTGGATTAATGTTATGCAAGAGGAACTTGAGCAGTTCAGAAGGAATGAGGTTTGGGACTTAATACCAAGACCTAAATCAACTAATGTCATTGGGACAAAATGGGTGTATAAGAACAAGTCAGATGAACAAGGGGTTGTTACCAGAAACAAAGCCAGACTTGTTGGTCAAGGATACACTCAAATTGAATGGGTGGACTTTGATTAAACATTTTCTCATGTAGCTCGTCTGGAATCTATCAGATTACTACTTAGAGTGGCATGTATTTTGAAGTTCAAGCGGTTCCAAATGGATGTTAAGAGTGCCTTCCTAAATGGCTACTTGAATGAAGAGGATATGTTGAGCAACCTAAAGTATTTAGTGATCCTACCTTTCCTGATCATGTGTTCAAACTAAAGAAAGCCTTGTACATTTTGAAACAGGCTCCCAGAGATTGGTATGAATGGTTGACTGAGTTCTTAGTTCATCATCGATATAAAAATGGTGGAACTGATAAATCCCTATTTGTCAAAGAAAAGGATGGAAAACTCATGGTAGCTCAGATATATGTGGATGACATTGTCTTTGGTGGGATGTCGGATGAGATGGTCCAACATTTTGTCAAGCAGATGTAATCTGATTTTGAGATGAGCTTGGTTGGTGAATTAACCTACTTTCTTGGGTTACAAACCAAGTAGATAGAAGACTCTTTTTCCTTTCTCAAGAAAAATATGCAAAAAGTATTATGAAGAAGTTCGGATTGGAGAATGCCAATCACAAACGAACTCCTTCTCCTACACACTTGAAGCTGTCTACGGATGAAAAGGGGTTGGTGTTGATAAAATTTTATACAGAACCATGATTGGTAGCCTTCTCTACCTTACTACAAGCAGACCAGACATTACTTTTGTTGTTGGAGTATATGCTAGGTATCAAGCAGAACCTAAAGTGAGTCATATCTACTTGATTTCTTGGTTCAGCAAGAAGCAAAATTATGTATCGCTCTCCACAGCTAAAGTTGAGTATATAGCAGCAAGTAGCAGTTGCTCTCAACTTGTGTGGATGAAGCAAATATTGTTTTAATATAATGTTACACAAGAAGTTATGACATTGTTTTATGAAAATTTAAGTGCTATAAATATTTCCAAGAATCCTATTCAACATAGTAGGACCAAGCACATTGATATCAGGCATCATTTCATCATAGACCTTGTTGAAAACAAAGTCATCACTATCGAGCATGTGAAGACTGAAAATCACCTTGTTGATATATTTACAAAGGCCTTCGATGCAGTTCAGTTTGAACAATTAAGAAGTAAACTGGGCGTCTGTGTGTGTTTGAAGATTTATAACAATTACTAGCTGGGCAGCAGTCAAGTACTGAAGATAAAGAAGAAAGATTAAGTCACAGTCTCTTTCTCAACGAGACTAGTAGAACTTCAATGAAAGTCCAGATATCCTGCTACCATCAAGGGTATCCATTTGATCCGAGAATTTCAGTACTGCTTGCCTAGGAATTTTTTAGCATTATCCAACATGCTAATGGATGTCTGAGAGTTTTTTTGGTTACTTAGTTTCCTTTTCTTTGTCCTATTGTGGGTAAAAGGGGGGAGTAATATGTGTAATGTAACACTAACCACTAACCATTGACTGAGGGGGAGAAAGAAATAATTGTTTTGTCCTATTGTGGGTAAAAGAGGGGAGTAATATGTGTAATGTAACACTAACCACTAACCATTGACTGGGGGGGAGAAAGAAATAATTTCTTTCTTGGGTGTGTTGCTGATGAGCTGCTGCTGTTGAGGGGGGTATTTTATTTGTCCTTAGCAGGTTTGAAAAGATGGATTGGCATGTAGGCAGAGATGTCAAACATCAACATGTCTTGACTTCATACTAGCTGGTTAGGAAATTGCATCTCTCAACTTATGTGTGCAGATTCCACTAGACAACTAACATGTGTTGCTTGTTTGTTTTTTCTGCTGAATCTCTGATTGTGGAACTACTAATGTGTATTCTCTACAGGGCTTAGAATTGGTTGTGTGTATGATTTATTTTCAAACATTAGTGTGATAATTTATTTTAGCCAAAATAAGCCAAAGTGGAAGATTGTTAATTCTCTAGTTTTTGGTTGACATTATGTTTGGTAAAACTAACTTATGTGAAGATGTTGAAGAAGATGTTATATCTTCAACTGATGATACATGTCGAACAAAGATGTCCTATTCTGGATCGTCTGACATCGCGTCCATGACTGCCGGGCTAGGCTTTATTGGATATGTTCATTACAGTTGCAGAAGATTCCTGGAATACTATGCAATCCTATGTGGCGCTTAATTTGAGGAAAAAATATTTCATTTGTTTTCAACATATTTTATTGGTTTCTAAATTTAGAGAAGAATCAGGAAACTAATATTTGAAGCCCTATCTTCATAGAGAAGATTATGGAAGATTTTTCTTGATTGCCCTGCAACGATTTAAAGCCCAAATCCAAACCAGAAGATCGTCATAAATAGAAAGCATCAAACCTATTATTTTGTGAGAACTTACATTGTAGTTTGTGTTATTGTTTGTGCGGTCTTGACTATTGTAAGCCACTCTAATATCACATTAATAGAAGAATTTGGTGTTTCCATTGAGTTGTAAGTTTAGTGTTCATACATACGCTTTTAAGCATTGAATGAATGTGTTTTAGAAGTGTGTATTTTAATATTTGTAATTGTATTGAGGGGGATTTAAGGTGGGTCTCATACCTAGGTGAGTCTTAGGTAGAAGTTAGCACAAGTAGTGATTAAGTGAGAATTCAGTAAACCGGGGGTTGTTTACATGTGAAGCGGTGGTTGTTTGAATAGTACTTTGAACTGATACTATCATAGTGGACTTATCCCTAGCTTGGTAGCCTCTAAAGTAGGTATTGTTGATACCAAACTGGGTGAAGAATAAAGTTTCTGCACTTTTATACCTTGTCATTATGTATGTTTGGAAAATGGTGTCACGACATCCTTTATGACATCTTTTAAATTTGAACGCTAGAATTTCACATACCAAATTTGTCAAGAATCTTCTCCAGGTATGTCTCTTGAGATAAGCATAATCTCGACTACTTTCTATCTCTGCGAATGTTAATCCCAAAAATCCTGGTTGCAGCTCCCAGATCCTTCATGTGGAACTATTCATTGTGTTCAGCCTTCACCTTCATTACCTCCTCGACAATGCTGCTTGATATTAAAATATCATCCATATAAAGCAACAAAATAACAAGTGAATTTCTAGGTCAAAATCTGAAGTAAACACAATGGTCGAACTGACTTCTAATGAAACATATGTGTGACATGAACTTATTGAATCTCCGATTCCACTGTCGAGAAGATTGGTTCAGTCAAAATATAAAGATCTATTCAGTTTTCACACATAATCTTCCTTTCCATTTTCAGCGTACCCTCTAGGTTGCCTCATTAGGATCGTTTCATCTAGATCACCATACAAGAAACCAGTATTCACATCCATTTGTTCAAGTTCTAGGTCAAACTTCGCCACCATAGCTAACAACATTATGATGGATCTAAGCTTTAAAATAGGTGAGAACACATCATTGAAGTCGACACTTTCTTTCTGAGTGAACTCCCTTGCGACCAATCTTGCCTTGTATCTTTTCGACATCTCTCTTTCAATTCCTTCCTTAACCTTGAAAATCCACTTACAATTGACTAACTGATCAGTGCATATTTATGCACATTCTCCTATATTTTTACTTAGGAATTTCTTTACTTTACCTTGGTTATTTTTCTATTTTAATGTGTTTTTATAAATCAGTTTATTTTTGCACTTATTTGATTTTCGCACTCTATTTTCAGCATTAGCAGTCTGCACTAAAATGATCATAACTGGAGCTCTGGCCATCGGATTGACGCGTTTTAATAATCTCCGGAAATCTAAGAGAAAGAGCTACATCTTTCATGTTGGAGTCAAAGGCAAATTCGGAATGTATAGTTCCCAGAATTTCGTTGAAGTGTCAGTCATTAGAATAATTTGTTTTTGGGTCATTATTTTATGGGCTTGGGTTATGTTTTTGACCCAGTTTGAGTTAGTAGAGAAGAAAACCTTATTTTGTTTTATAAGGGTTGGCAGCCGCTAGAATACTCTAGACCTTTTTTTTGCCACAAATTTTACTTTGGGTTTCATGATTAGAATGAAAAACTAATTTCCGAAGGCAAATCCTGCTGCTTATGGGTTCCATTGCTTTGAGGTTATTCTAATACTAATTTAAATTCGATTTCTATTCAATTCTTTTCTATGAAATCATTTGCTTAATTTGATTACAACTTTTTGCTTAATTCGATTGTTGTTCATAGAATAAAATTGATTAAATTCGATTGTATGCATGTTCCTAAATTTAACTGCGTGTTATCGTTTGCTTAATTCGTTAACTCGTCATATTCTTAACCGTTTGCTTAATTCGGTAAATAGGAACATAACTCGTATGATTTTGATAAGTGCTTGTCTGATTAATCTCATAATCGAATAGGATCGAAGCCGTTTAGGAATTGGTGTTATTATAACCGATGATAAGTCGGAACCCGAATCAGTAGGATTAGCCGTTTAGCTTATTTTGATAATCACTTAATTTACTTTTTTTATAAATTGATTCTAAAACAAACCCCCATTATCGTTATTAGTGTTAGTTAATAAAATCAAGAATCCTTGTGAGAACGATATTCGAGTTGTCGTTACCGTTACACTATATTTTCAAAATACTCGTTTTTGATCCGCGTGCGACAGCGGACCACTAACCTAGCCCCTTTAGGTTTCTCTATCAGCTCTCGACTATTATTATCATGAAAATATTTCCTCTCATCATTCATGGCTTTCATCTATTCAATCTTATTTCGACTTCTCCTAACTTCCTTATAGTCTCTAGGTTCTTCATCTAGAACCTCAGTTGCAGAGATTAAGGCATAAGCTATGATATCTACATGCCTAAGTCTCTGATGTGGTTTGGCGACTCTTCTCAGCTTATATCTTTTCAATAGATAGTCATTGACAGTTCCTCAACTTCATCAGTATCATCAGCATCTTGTTCTTTTTCTTCGACTTCATCTGGTATACACAACTCAGCATCGACATGCTCCACCTCGACAAGAATAACTTCATGTTCAATCTCTTTAGATATTTTTCCACTTTGACCAACATCATCAGTATTCTTGAAAGTCATTTTAACTTCATTGAAAACTACATCACGACTTGTGATACACCTCCTATGACCTGGCTCTAGGAACCATAGCCTATAAGCTTTGACTCCTTTAGGGTATCCCATGAACATACATCTTTGAGTTCTAAGTTCAACCTTGTCTTTCCTAATGTGAGCATAGGCTACGCAACCAATTACTCTAACTTTGTCAAGATTTGGTGGATATCCTGACCAAACTTCTTCAGGTGTCTTCATATCTAACGCAGTCAAAGGACATATGTTTATTAAATATGTTATTTTTGAATTAGCCTCTATCCAAAATACCTTCTTTAACCGAGCACTAACTAACATTCATCTAAGTATTTCCAAAATGGTTCGATTAAATCTTTCAGCCAAACCATTTTATTAGGGAGTTCCTGCAGTAGTTTTGTGCCTTGCAATACCAGAGGCTGCACAAAAACTGTCGAATGCCTCATTGCAAAACTCAAGGCCATTGTCGATTCTCAACCTCCTGAACTTTCTGCCAGTCTTATTTTCTACCAGAGTCTTCCAACTTTTAAAATTCTCAAAAGTTTCATCCTTAGATGAATACTCATAACTTTCTGGAATAATCATCAACTATAAATAGAAAATACATTGCTCCTGAATGTGATGGACACCTTGCAGCCCCCAAAGATCAACATGGATGTAATCAACGGATCCATGTGTTTTTTGTTTGCCTTTATTGAACTTCACTCTATAAGATTTTCTAAGTACACAGGGTTCACAAAACTTCATCTTTTCGACTTTGTCTCCACCAAGCAGATTTTGTTTCCCCAATTCGACCAGACTACTTTAACTGACATGGCCCAATCTCATGTGCCAAATCTCTGTTTTCAATAAAGGTTTCATGGATGCAACATTTACAGAACCACTTACAACTTCATCCTCAAGGGTGTATAAGCCTTGTTTCTTCATGCCTCTCAAGACTTCCTTCGACCCCTTCGTGACTCTTAGGATACTTTTCTCTCCTTGAAAAACATATCCTTTATTGTCGAATTCACAAAGAGAAATTAAATTTCTCTTCAAATCAGGCACATACTTGACTTTTATTGACTCATCATTGAGCTTGAATCTCACTGATCCAACACTTGCAATATAAATCCACCATCTTGATCTCATAATTCCTCTAACAAGTCTTTGTTTGGAGTCATGTGCCAAGTGAAACCTGAATCCATAATCCTCTCCTTACTCGAGTTGCCGCTTGAAACCACAAGAACATCAAATGATTCGAAATCATCTTGAACAATGGTTGTGTTTCCATTATCCTTTTATCCAGTATCTTTCAGGCATTCAGGGCATACCTTTCTTGTACGACCCTCCTTCTTATTGTGATAACATTGAATACTATATGCATCACCACTATAAGACTTCTGCCGACTTTTTCCCTTCTTCTTGTCGAACTTGTCATTTCCCTTTGTTAGTTTCACCTTAAGTAACAGGCTTTCACTAGTAGGAGATGGCTCGTGCTCCTTTCGTTTATTCAAATCCTTATAATACAAGGTTGATTCAACTTCTTCAAAGGTCATATACTCTCTTCCATACAATAGAGTTTCTTTGAAGTGAGCATGTGATATGGACAAAGCACACAACAACAACAGGGCTTGATCTTCATCATCGATCTTGACATTGATATTTTCATGATCAAGAATCAGCTTGTTGAACATAACAAACTGCTCATCCAATATTTTTTTCTTCATTCATCTTGAAGGAATACATAGCTTGCTTCATGTATAGGTGATTGACCAATGATTTGTTCATGTATAAACTTTCGAGTTTCACCCATAAACCCAATGTCGTCATTTCCTTTGAAACCTGTCGGAGAATCTTATCACCAAGGCTCAGTTAACACAACGTCCATGGTTGCAGCTCCCTTCGACCAGACTACTTTAATTGACATGGCCCAATCTCATGTGCCAAATCTCTGTTTTCAATAAAGGTTTCGTGGATGCAACATCTACAGAACCACTTACAACTTCATCCTCAATCTAGTCACTAGAGATGGTATGTTAGTTCTTGGTTTTCTAAGAATTCTTTAAGATTTTGTAAGAACCAATTTGCAAAAGTACCGAAACTTGTACTGACATACCAATTAGCAGTTCTTTAGAGTCAGAGGTGAATTATACAACTTTGATCGAGTATATCTAGAATAGTTTTTAACTAAAACAAAAAACTTAGCAAAAACATCAATGAAACATTGCATCCTTAAAGCCAAAATCAAAAGAAAGTCAGTAATCAACACGAGGGATAAATACACAGTTGTAAATACAATTATACTTATACAACATAATAATTTCTCTTACCTTGTTTTTTGTTTTCATAGTTTGAATAAGAAATGATTTCATAGTTCAAACAACATTGCAGTTTTTCATCATTATCCTAAATGTCTATTACTATATTTCAACATTACAGTTTTTCAAATAACATTATACTTTGATAAAATATATATTACATATCAAGTATTATGAAAATAGGATATGAATCATTAACCTAACTGCAATGCAGATTAAAAAAGGGGTATGAATGAAAATAGAAAAAGATAGAAATTAATTTAGGGTTTTTGAGAAAGATATTTTCTGCAAAAATAATGAAATTGATTTATGGTTTAAGAATACTAACCTATTAAGATTAGTTTGGGATTGGTGGTGTGGGGTTTTTGCAGAGGTGATCTGGTGGAGAGAGATACCAATGCGAGGATGTCAGGGGAGAGAGATACTGATCAGTGGTTTTCACACATAGTTTTATCGTTGTTTTTAAGTATGTTTAAGTTCTGTTATTGAGTGTTTTATTTCTTTATTCGTCATTTTATGCTTTGGTTGTTTGTTTTAAGGTTTTCAGGTTCATATGGAGAAATCGGAGTAAATCAGTGCGAAACTCGGAAGTTTTGAGGAAGTTCAGAAAACATGCTACAGGAGGCCTGACACGGGTGGCCGTGTTGCCCAACACGGGCCGTGTCAGGAAGAGAGCTGGGAGCAAAGTTTGAGAGAAAGAAAAAAACAGTGAAGCAACACGGGTGCCCGTGTTGCACAACACGGCCCGTGTTGCACATCCTGGGACCAAACAATAAAAATGAACATAACAGGGGGCCAACACGGATGCCCGTGTTGCACAACACGGCCCGTGTTGGGTGATGGCGCTGATTTCAGTGATTTTTATTATTTAGTTCAGTGGTTGGCCTGCAGGGGTGTTTTTGGAATTTCCAACCAACTTAAGTGAGTCTGCACTATTTAGGAGGGTTTTCAAGATGAATTAGGGATCTTTTTGCCACACGAAGAATTGGAGGATTGAGAGAAGAAGCCTATGCAATTGGAGAAGAACGGAGAACTCTCATGAGCGGAAGCCATTGAAGATCAAAGTTCATCATCTCTATTGTAATGTCTTTATTTGATATCTTTGTAATTTCTTTGGATGATATGAGTAGCTAAACCCCCCAATGCTAGGGGGTGTCCCTGATTAACATTTGTGATGATTTTGAATTCCGAATTTCAATAACATGTTTCTCTTTTACATTCAATTTAATGGTATAAGGTTTTTAATGCTTTCCTCGTCGGACCAACTGGATTGATTTATGACTGACAATTAGGATTGACCTCCATTGTTAGGGTTTTTATACCATTATATTATAGTAGATATCACCTAGGACTAGGGATACCCTATGGTAACCAGATTGTTCTTGATTATAATAATATTTGATTTGATCACTAATTTCGAAGGACTTTGGGATTAGGATTTCAATGTTCAAAGGTTTGCCCACTAAGGACTTAGGAGCAAATACCCTTAAGAACTGGTAATTGATAAGTTGAACTTTGTTAATGGAATAAGGGTTCAGAATTGTTACATGTTAATGCACACACCTACCCTGGCATGTTACTCATATTTGGCCAAATCAACCTTTTTAAGTTTATTTGCAATTTAATTCGTAATCATAAAAACCAAAACCTCCAAGGCTTTTTGTTTAATTGAAGTGCTACTAACTCTATAAAATCACGCAGTCCTTGAGATCGATATTCGGGGAATTTTCCCTTTATTACTACAGAGGCAAAATAGTACACTTGCTATTTTACCGATCAGATACCAAGGTGCAATTTTTGCAATGGTAGTTTTTATATCAATCTCGTTTTGCAATTTTCATAAGAATGTGCCAAGGCTCTATTTCGAGTTGAAATGTTATCTTTCCTCTCTTTCCCTTTTCGTCCAGTGTTCTATCTCGTTTTTATATTTTGGTGTAGTAAGAGTCTATTCGCTTAGACTACTTGTTATTCATGTCATACTATATTGATGTAACTAGTATCAACAGTTTAATATCTTGGATTCTTATTCTAGAAATTTAGTGTGGAGTATCACACATGCGCGAGTGTGTACACACACAGAGAGAGTGATGATATCTTAATCCACTTTTTTAAAAAAATCGAACATAGTTACCCTATATTCATTTGGATATCAATAAATGATTTTTCAAGATTTACTTCTAAATGTAGTATAGACCATAAAAATATATTTTTTAATAATATATTCAATTTTAACTAATAACTTTATTTGAATGAGTTTTTGTGGTTTAAACTTTATTGAATCCATATATGCCTTCAAATTTGTGTCTAATGATTGAGAATTAATTAAAATTTTGATGGTTTCTAATATAATTTTTTATTTTTGTGATGTTTTTTTACAAATGAAAATTTTATGTTAGTTATTGATGTGTATTTTAAATTTTCTTATTTGTATGATTATATGTTTATATTTAAATGAAGGCTAAAAATATGAACTAGACCATCCATCAATGAAATACACGAGATAAGCATAATTTATTTAATATAAGATTAAATTTTCATTTGATACATCGCGTGGCTATCATTTATTCATTTGTCACTAAATTTAACATCAAGCTTATATTTGACGAACTATATGTTGCAATAACTCCAAACATTCACACTCCTATAAAAAATTTCTTTCATGTTTTCCGCATTTACTGGCAATCGTATTGCATACATTGTCATTTCAAAATGACATGATTTTCCAACGTCATTCACCAGGCTATGACAACAATAATCACTAACAGTTCCATTTCCAACAAATATACTAGATAATATCTCTTTACGACATTCTTTCTTTAATTTTCTTGAACAAATAGTTAAATATTTCTCATATAACGATAATGGTCTTGGTGAATAACCAATATCATGTGAAGGAGCTTCAGAAGGTGGCTGTGGAATCTCATAGCACAATGATATTCTCAAAACCAAAGTAAAAATTATCATAAAGATCACAACTACATTAAAGCCATTGAATGATGCCATTGCCATTTTATTGTAATATTTTTATTGAAGTCTTAATGGAGATTTGGTTTGCTTAGTCGGTGATCAACAAAGTCTTATTTATAATTTATGAAATATTCTCTTAACGTTAAAATGTATTTAATATGTTGTTCTAATTCTCATAAAACCTAAGGTTTTTTTAAGTTATTTTTTAAGAACACTTTTTTATATTAGAATATATTATAATAACTTGCTAAAATTGATGTTATATTGTAGTAAAGAAACTTTAAATTTTTAAATTAAGACACATCATTTTTTATTTGAAAGAAATATCACTATTACTTATTTGAGTAATGCTATTTAGTACGAAGCAATTTGAAGAAGAAATGCAAGAATGAATATGTGTCATTATTTTAGTGGTAAATTTTAAATTAATTTTAAATTTAACTTCCTTTTTAATAGGAACCATGGGGGTTGTGGTGATAATGGATGGTTGGGATCTATTCTTACATTTCTTGTTTTTCCACTTTCTTACTAATAAGCATTTTCCTACTTATTTTGTTAATAATTTAATCTAATTTAATATATTAAAGTAAATATTCATGTTTAACCTTTGATAAATTTTCAAATTCTTTAAATAAATGTATCCGCAACAATAAATAATTCTTTTAAGACTTAGAGATTTAATGTGGGTAATGATAAATTAAATTATTTCTAAAATGTTAGAAACATAATATTATGGATCAATACAATTAAATAAATAAATATTATAACTTGTTTTTTAGGTCACATATGGTTGTATTCTTATTATTAAAAACTTATCATAACTTTCAACCAAATTAATTTCTAACAAACAATGATAAGCCATAAAAATATAGAGTTGTTATTTGCTAAAATCATCATATGTCTATATTTAAATCTAATAAAAAGATATTGGAATATAAGAAAATAGAAAATTAAAAAATGTTCCAATCATCTTGTAATCAAACACAACTACTCACATAAAATAAAAAAGTTTTGTTGAGATATTTCAGCTTCTAATTTAAAGGTAAGATATTGAATATTTTCATAATGAGATGAAGTTTATACAATGTTCTTGGACTTTATCATTATTTTTCGCATTTAAAAGTATGTTTGGTTTGGATAGATGGAAGGTAGAGGAAGGGAGGGGGTATTTTTATTGAAATAAATTTTATTCAGATTTTAGGAGGGGATGGGAGAAGAAGAGAGAAGAGGGGAGCAAAACCCCTCCAAAATACATTTTTTGCATCCCTCCAAATTGAGAGAATTTGGAGGGAGGGGGAATATGTATTTTGATATTTTAAAATTATTATTTTAACTAAAATATCCTTAATTTTACTTTAATATTTTTAATTATTCATTTTCTTTTATATTTATGTTTTTTTTAGCGATTTTTTTATTGCTTCCATCAACTTATTATAATTTTGTTCACCTTTAAATTATTGTCATATTTTTGTACTTAATATTAATTATAATCACCGCACTTTCTTTGTTTTTCTATAATTGTTATTTTTATGTTTATTTTTTTCTTAATTTAGTTATGTATTCTATTATATTTTCTTTTTTATAAAATTTAAATCATTCATTTCTTATTTATTACATTCTAATATATAATAGCTAATAGTAAATTATTTAATGTATTTCAAAATTATTATCAACACATAGTTTAATTTGTATCGGAGAATTATGGTACGAATCAAGTGTACTCAATTTTTTAATGTTACGTGTTAAGTTATAACTTTTTTAATCATTCATTATTCAAACAAATTTACCAAAAAATATTTATGAATTTTTCACCTTTGAATATCATATCACTTATATAAGATTATAAGGATATAAAATGTAAATTATTAATAAATCTCTTTCCTTCCCTCATGAACCAAACATATATACTACTATAATAAGAAATTTGAAACCTCATATATTTACATTCTAATCCTAAACTAATTCATGGATTACTCAATTTTTAAGGATAAAAAGGTCATTAGGGATTATTTAATTCTTAATAATTTAATTTAATCAAATTTAATCAAAGTAATCCTTAAGAGGTAGTACCATGATTACTATTCACGTTCCCCATCAAAAAATTGATACAAAATTAACATCTTATACATCTCCCCTATTCACATCAAAAAATACATTTTCGATAAAATGCACATTCCAAGGACAAAAATACTCATGCTTACGGCTCTGCACATTCAATGAGGCGGCTAAATTCAATTCATATAGTTGAGGGCTGTGCAATTCATGTTCTTTGTATGATCTATTGCCCTATCATATTCTTCTTCATCATCTATATTAATTCAAACATTCCTAAACCCTTACATATACCATCGCCCTCACAAATCAATAATAAGAAACTTCCCAACAACATGTCTCGCAGAATCGATTTCGTTGGTGATATTGATGATTCCAAAGAAACATGGCGTATGGCTGTTCGTATCAATGACCTATGGAGCATCGTTAATAGCAAAGGTGTCGAACACCTTGAGATGGTGGTGATGGATTGCAAGGTTAATAGTTATTTTAGGATTCTTTGTGATATTTGTGTATTTTAAGTTCTTTACAGATTTGTTCTTCGCCTTACTTTTCAACTTGTGCCTCTCAATTCAAAATCCAAACGCATTAGAATCTGAAACGTGTATGATTCGCTGCTGAAAATTGTTCGATATGCTTTTTTTGCATCGGTTAAAGTTCAATTCATCGTGTTTTTAATGTGATTCAATTTTTTATTTTAGTTTCGTGATTTTGTTATTGTTTTAGGTTTGAGTTCAGAGAAACTTTCAAGGTTCTCTTCCCAATCGTTGAACCACCCTCGCCTCAGATGAAACCATCTACAACATCATCTCATACCTCTCCCCTATCCTTAATCAAGGTTATCTTCTTCATTTCATTCATTCAATTTTCATTTTTTGCTTCAATTTTTTCAAACCAGACTGTTATGTTATGCTTTGTTTGGTTTACATTGAAATACAAATGAATTTTTGAAAAAAATATTCAAAAACAACATCAGTACATTTTTTTCTTCTGGATGTCATGAGCTAGGGTTGCATTTGTTGTTTGTTATCAAATTGAAGCATTTATTTTATATGTTGAAGTGTTGATTGTGTTTATATTGCTTTGTTTTGTATGTGGTGTGCTTTTTTACTATTGGAATTTTATGCATGTGTATTTCTTTGTACGTTTTGGTTGTTCCAGATGCAATCATTGTCAATTTTCTCCCAATTGTTTGTAAATGTTTGAATATGTTGAATTTACCTGAATTTTGTTTGTAAATATTAGAAGTTGTTGAATTTTTCCTAGAGAGGCACTTCTATTACATTATGGCTTCTGTACTTATTGGCTATTTTTTCACTTCTATTTCCAGATATATTCCTTCTGCTAAGTATCTCCTCTTATGTTCCTTTTCATCTTCTGCTAAAGATCTGTTAAGAAAAATGATTTGTAGATATGCTTCTAGAAGATTTTATGCAGAACAAACGATGATTTTCACTAGAAAGCTGTTGTTGGCGGAGGTGGTGGATTGCCATCTTACATATGTTGAGTTGTTTATTGGGCACCTAACAAACCTCTCACCATTGAAGAGTTTCACATTCCTCGCAAATGTTGTGTATAGTATGGGAGCGCTTGCTTAATACTGTATTGTGTGCAGATGCACTGGCTATATTACCAATCTCAATGCCATATACCGAGTCTGTAATGTTAGGATATGTTGTTTTTACTGCTTATCATGCTATGGCTCATGCGGCGGAATTGCGTTCGGGTGGTTCTGTTGTTGCTGTTATTGGGACTGGTGGAGTTGGTTCTAGGTGATTAAGTCGATTGTTAAACGGATGTCATGTTTTAAATATTTATTTATATGTGACTACTTCCTTTTTTTATCTTCATACAGATTTTTTTTTTTGGGTTTTTTATCTTCATACACATATTTTTTTTGGGTTTAATGTAAGGTATACATTTAAACTCCATTAAACTCTTCTTTAAGGTAATGAGCATGCACCCATTTGACCCAAAGGTTATCTGCCTTTAAACTCAGATTCCACAAGCACTTTAACAGGGTTATATCATTCCCAAGATAGAGATTGAAAATGTTCATACCTCTCATATTCTTTGGCTTGCAAACAGACTCCCAAGCAATGGGACTTTTCTTGCTGACAATAGCTTTTCCTGTCCAAACAAAACTTCTACAAATGCCATCTATCTTCTTTATGACAGCCTTGGGGAGGGGAAGACAATGCATCCAATGCCATCTATCTTCTTTATGACAGCCTTGGGGAGGGGAAGACAATGCATCCAAAATTGTGCCATAGCAGTGGTAGTAGTTATGACAAGTTGAATTCTGCCTGCCATACTCAAGAGTCTAGAAGACCAATGATTCACCTTAGCCAGAATTTCGTCAATGAGAGGGAGATAGTGCTTTACATTCGGTTTTCTTGTGTGAGTGGAACCCCTAAGTACCTAAAAGGGAGCATACCTTCATCATAAGAAGTGAGTGCAGATATTCTTCTTTTAGTGTCTTCATCCACTCCACCAAAGAAAACTTTGCATTTCCTTGGATTCACAATCAGACCTATTGTATCAGCAAAGGTATTCAGGCCTTTCATCATTGTCTCCACAGAATCAAAATCACCCCTGCAAAACATGAGTACATCATCAGCAAACGAGAGGTGTGTGATTCCCAATTTTTGACATTTTGGGTGGTGTTTAAACTTTGGATTCTTCTGCATTTTAGTCAACAATCTGTTCAGTATTCCATCATTGCTACAAAGAGGAGTGGAGATATGGGGTCTCCTTGTCTAACCCCTCTTTTAGCCTGCATATTAGTTGTTAGATTACCATTAACCCTGAACCTATATGTGACTGTCCTCACCACAAGCATAATCCAGTTGACAAATCTACAAGGTATTCCCAATTCTCTCAACACAGTTTCCAAGGCTCGCCAGTCAACCATGTCATAAGCCTTTTGTAGATCCAATTGAATCATAACCCTAGGAGCTCCAACTTTCCTACTATAACCTTTGATCAATTCATAAGCTAGCAGGATATGGTGGTAGATGATCTGACCAGGGATGAAAGCTGCCTGGGACAAATGGATGACACTTTTTAACACTTTGCCTAGTCTGTTAGTGAGAATCTTTGAGATGATTTCGTAGAAAGTTGTGCAACCTGCTATAGGCCTATAATCTTTGACATTCCTTGACTCTTTTGTCTTTGGCACCAGAGTAACAACAGTTTAATTAAAAGGCAAGAAAAGTCTGTCATGTTCAAAGAATTCCTGCACTGCCATTACTACATCTTCCTTAATGATATGCCAACATGATTTAAAGAATTTGGCACCATAGCCATCCACACCAGGGGACTTCAAATCACCAATGTCTTTTAAAGCTTTTTCAATCTCAGTAACTGTAACCTGATTTACAAGCATCTCTCTCTGCTCCTGATTAAGTTGGCTACCATCTCTTAGAGCTTCAATATCAACTTGATGGAGGCCAGTGCTATCCTTTCCCATAAGGTTCTGATAGAAACTGTGGACCTCCTGAGTAATGTCTTCCTGAGTAGTGAGAATGGTACCATCCTCTCTTTGAACAACATTCATTCTTTGGGAACATTGTTTGGCTTTAAGGCAAGCATGGAAATAAGCATTATTTCCATCCCCTAACCTTATCCAATCAATTTTAGTTCTCTGTTGTAGCATTTTTTCCTCCATCTCATTCCAAAAAAGCACTTCTTCAGTTCTGGTCTTAACCAAAGCAATAGTGTTAGGGTCCATTTTATGACATCTAAGATCTTCATAAGCCTGGTCCAACAGTTCCCTTGCCTTAGTCTTTTTATTCTGAATATCATTTGTTTGCTTCTGCAGCTTCAACAAATCAGGTTTCAATCTCTCAAACTTGAACCAAAGTTTCTGCATAAGAGGGCCTCTAGCAGGCTGATTCCAGTTTCTTTCCACACACTCAAGATAACCTCTGGCTTCAACCCAACAATTATTAAATCTAAACTATTTCTTGCCACCATGAGCTGTAGGCATCTGCAAGTACAACATGGCATGATCTGAGACGTGAGGGGGGAGGATTGTGAGGGTAGCTTGATTATAGGTATGGAACTATTCAGCATTAGCCAACAATCTATCAATACGAGAGTACATGGGGTTATTTGCTTGCTTATTTGTCCATGTGTAAAATTCACCCTTGCTATCCATTTCTCCTAGCCCTGTATTCTCTACCATAATATGTAGATCCTCATATTCTGATTCAGTAATAGTGTTCCCACCAATTCTATCCTGGCTAGACATCACATTATTGAAATCACCAACAGTACACCAAGGTCCAGTTTGATTCTTATGGATATCCTCCAAATCCTTCCAAAGTTTCTTTCTATGTATCAGTTCATTATGTGCATAAATGGCAGTCAACCAATAATTAAAACTACCATCAAGAGCATACACACCACAATGAATAAACTAACTAAAACTACTAACATATCTCACACTGACTTTATTTGGATTCCACTCAACCCACAATCTTCCATTGCCATGATGGAAATAGTTGTCAATGTAGTTTCCTTTGAATCCCAGTTTGTTTCTTATCATAGAGGCTTTACTTTCCTTGACTCTTGTTTCAATAAGGACAATAATATAAGGCTGTAACTTTAGGAGATGGGAGCTAATCTCCCTAAGTTTACCAGCTTTGTTCAGCCCCCTAATGTTCCAAGCAGCTAACATGGTCCTCGATCAAAAGGAATTTGTGAGCCATTCAAAGCTCCCAAAGCCCCAAACCCATGAACACATTGAACACTATCAACATGAGTAGTTTGCAAGATGCCCTTACCTCTATCTCTAGATGCTTTACTCACAGGTGTCCAGAGTCCTTCTTCTTCCTCTTACTTCTTGAGATTCACATTTGCTTCTGGCATTCCACTTGTCTCAGGCTGTGCAGTCTCTGGTTTCTTTTGCCCTGGTATGTATATCAAAAAATATATTATCAAACGATTGAATTTATAATTATTTTTTTAGAAGAAAATGTTTTAAAATGTTTTATATATTTAAAAAGTCAAATTCTACTTCTATTTTAAATATATATGAAAGTATATATTTTTTTTATAGAAAATACAAAATTATTACATTATTTTATGAATATTTTTAATACTTATAATATTCATTTTATTTTCATTAAATATATAATCATTATGAGATTTTATTCTAATTAGTATATATATATATATATATATATATATATATATATATATATATTATTAATTCTGATCTAATTTAAAGACAATTTTAATACAATATTTGCACTTGATATAGTTTTATCTATAAATATTATTTATTTTTTATGTTCTTTTTAAAATATATATAATATATTAATTATAATTAAAGATAATATTAAAGTATAATAAAGAATATTAAAAATTTCAATTATCAAAAAATGTTAGTATTTTTTTATAATAAAATGTTAACATTTATCGATGGGGTAAGCATATTTTTTTAATATTTTATTTACATTTTTAACCATCACTATATTATATTTATTTACTACTGATAGATGACTACTAAATTATTTCCTTTATTTTTTATATGTACATATTAACCTATAACTGATATTTTGAAAAAAATAAATCTATTAAATATATTGAAATTTTTATTTAAAATAAGTGAAAAAGATTTCAAAGGCTTATAATAAGATAGGGGTATGAGTGACAATGAATAAAATTTGGACAAAAAAAATTTGGTACCTGTTACCAAATCAAATAAATATAATCACATATATTATATTTATTTATTATTTTTAATAAATATAATCACATATATTATATTTATTTATTATTTATAACATTGTGCAATACGTACAAACGCACGGGTAGATGACTACTCATGTTAGATTTATAATGATATTGTATGATGTGTGCGAAGGCACGGGTAGATGACTACTTAATTATTTCATTTATTTTTTCTACTAAAGTATATATTTCTAACTTGATTAAATTATTATTTATATGACAATTATAATTTCAAATGTTTTTTATTTTTAATTTGCATATCTTTTATATATATTTATTAACCATCGTTATATATTTATTATTCGCACGGGTCTTTACTAGTTTGTAATTAAAATCCTTACACTGTCTTTCCTTTCCTCTTTTGAATCAAACATACATTTACACTATGTTTGGAATAAGAGAGAGAAGTATCAAAGAGAGAAGTTACAAAGAAAAAGGACAACTTCTCTTGCTTGGCAATGAAAAGAAAGGTTGAAGAGAGAAAGAATATAGGTGGGTCATACCATATTTTGCTTTCTTCTCATTATAGGAATGAAAAACAAGAGAAAGCTCTGATTTAGCTCTGATTTATTTTGTTTCCAATGCTGGCCTTATGTTTCTTTACGTATTGTTTTTTTCCGAATGATACTAAATTTTTGGTAATTTAGAAAAAGCTATTGATTGATTTTGATTTTATTATGTCTTAGTTCACTTTTTACCCTGATTTTGCCAAGTTCATTTTATTGTATTTTTTTAATTTCATTTTAGTTTTCTTACATGGAAGTTTGGTGGCTTTTTTTATAAAAAAATAAATTTTACAAATTAAGTTATTTTAAATAATTGAAATAGTAAAACAATTAACTAATAATTGTTATTTTTAATTAACATATAATTTTTTTTAATACATAATATTTTGTAGCATTAGTTTACTTAATATACAAAGGGTATTTTTGTCTTTTCAAAAATAATTGCACTTATCTCTCTTCTATTTCTTTCATACTTCTTTTATAACAAACAATATATTAAATCTACTCTATTTCTCACTCGTTTCTCATTAATTTCTCTCTTCACTCACTCTTTCTCACATACTTCTCTCTTCTCATTTTCATCTCAATACCAAACACACCCTTAATTAAAAAAATATCTCACATCCTCTTTCACTCCACACTACAAAAAAAAGTCTCAGTAGTGACGTGAATATCACGCCACAAACCAAAAAAACACATCACAAACCAATATTTACGAAGGTGGCAACTTTTAGTGACGTGATTTTCACTTCACTAGTTAGTGAAGTAAAAATCACGTCGCAAAGTTTGGATCAGAGATTCCGAAAAAGCATTTTTAGTTGCGACGTGATTTACATGTCACTAAGTAGTGACATGGAAATCACGTCACTAATATTTTTTTTTTCAAAAAAACAAATATATATATATATATATAATTAAATGAATAAACTAAATATATTAAAATTTATAAAATTTATAAATTAATTCAATAAACTAAATATACTAAAATATAAAAATTAAGAAACTAAAATTATAAATCTAATATTACTAAATAATGTAATTATAATTTAATTATTAGTTTACACAAAATTCAAAATCAAAAGTAACAACAAAATAAAAACTAAATTAAATCAACAATCAGTCCTGGTCGGGAAATTCATCTTCATTTAGATTTTCCTGATCAGTCGGTGCAGAACCCCCCATATTTTGGTTTCCACCAAAAGATTGCATAAATTGTCGCATTTGTGCCTCCATATCCGATTGTCTTTTCGCCATGACCTCCATTTCCCGCTGATGATCATTCCGCATTGCCATCATTTGGGCCTCCATTTGGGCTTTCAGTGTCGCTTCATGTTCTGCCGCCTCACCTCATTTACCGCCAATTGTCTTACGGTTTCTCTCTGTTCATCTGTTAAAATTACAGGACGTGAACCTCCTTCCCCGTCGAGAACTCTTTGATATAGAGTTCTATCATCAGGTCTCAAGGTGCCTGCCAAATTTCCACCACCAAAAAAACACCCGTTAGGCACCTTGCCACCAATGACTTTACTCCAAAGATAAAAATCCACATCCGGATGAAGCGGCTCTCCCGGTCTTGGAGTATACTGAGGATTAACAGTCAGAAATTGTACAAGCAATGCCTGATAATCATCCTACACATACAAAAAAAAGTTAAATATAATTTAGTTGCCACATGAATTTCACGCCACAAATTTAGTTGCCACATGATTTTCACGCCACAACATCTCACATGCCACATAAAAATTATAACACCCCAATTCTACCTGTCGGAATTAATTAATAAATCAGAATAATAAAACTTCATCAACAAATTAAGGAATCACATATTCATGGTTTCCACTTTGCAATATTTTTTGCATCATCAGGTTAATATTCAATCGGATATACCGATCATATCATCAATCATCACATAAGCACACACACACACACATATATATATATATATATATATATATATATATATATATATATATATATGCACACGACAGAGGTTTCATTATCATTTATGCCATACATAAGCATTTACATCAGTTCAGAATCGGCACTTTTATCACCAATTTAATTCATATATATCAACACTTTATTGGCACTTCACAATCGCCACCAAATACATCACAATTCATCGCTTACAGAAATACCGATAGCTTAAAAAAATAATACCGATAGGTTAACTAAATATAATACCCAACTTTACCAAATAATACGGATAGCTTAACCAAATATAATACGGATAGCTTAACCAAATATAATACTCAACTTAACCAAATAATACCGATAGCTTAACCAAATATAATACCGATAGCTTAACCAAATATAATACCCAACTTAACCAAATAATACCGATAGCTTAACCAAATATAATACCGATAGCTTAACCAAATATAATACCCAACTTAACCAAATAATACCGATAATTAACTTAACCAAATATAATACCCAACTTAACCAAATAATACAGATAGCTTAAAAAAATAATACTGATAGCTTAAATAGCTTACCATAGCTTTTTGTGTACGATTGTCAACAAAAGCTCATGTTTTCTTTTTCCGAGTCCTTGCAACCAGCTCGGTCATAAGGGGTGGTCTATTTAATTCCTTAGTCTAAATAACAAAATAAACTATAATTAATAATATCAATTATTAATTGAAATTATAACTTTAAGAAGTGGTAATAATTATTACCATGCGTCGAACATGCTCAGCAGTGCTTATACTTCCAACAGCATTAAGGCAACCACCCTTTTCAGATGCTCTCATCTTCTTTGCATTTTCAGATTTGGCCTCAAACTCATCACTCTCTCAATATTTAAGAAGTTCCCGAAAGATTTCTTCTCCTATCCAACTGGGACGGATGCCATGAAGTTCCCAACGCTTTCTAACACGTCGTAGCATGTCAGAAAGTCGTCTTGCAGTTCTTCCATAATAATTTTTTTTTAATCTGTCTCTCTTTCATTGGTTCCCACACACATTTTTCCTGCAATAAAAGTAGATAAAATAAAAGTTAGATAACTGTAGTGAAAAAGTCATTTAAATAACAATAACTTAAACAATCAATTAAGTATACCTGAAAATGCGTAAACCAATGTTCTCTATCATCGCCCTTAACATCTTTAAAAGTCTTTATAAGTTTTTTATAATTCTGCTGAATTATATAACTTATAACTTTGGCAGCACTCCGACTCGGCTTGAATCTAAACAACATTAATTGAATTAACATTAATTATAAATTTATAAAAAATGGAAACGTATACTTAAATAAAAATTTATGAATAAGAAACTTACGAGCTTCCTTCGGCCCTAATAAAAAATCTCTCGTCAATGATATGAATCTGACTCGGATCATCATCCCCTCGAAGATCGCTCCCATCCAACTGATCATCTGCGGTCTCATCCTCCGCCTGATCATCATCCTGTGGGGGCACATGTGGGGGATGTGGGGTGCGACCAGTCTGCTGGAAAGATGTTGGGGTGGGACCAGTGTGGGAGGTGGAAAACAAGATCCTCCAGTCTGCTGGATAGATGAGGGACTAGTATGTGTGGGAGGTGGAAAACTAGATCCTCCAGTCTGCTGGAAAGATGAGGGACTAATCTGCGTGGGAGGTGGAAAACCAAATCCTCCGGTCTGCCGGAAGGATGGGGGCACATGTGTCTGCTGGAAGGATGGGGGCATCTGTGTCTGCTGGAAGGATGGGGGGCATCTGTGTCTGCTGGAAGGATGGGTAACCAGGTGGTGGTGGGGTAATAAAAGACGGACTGTCATATGGATACGGAGAGGAGAGTAGTGGCAGAAAACCCTGAGTACTGGCCATGGACATACGATTAACCTGACTCTGCAGGGGAGGACACGTGGCCAACTGAGGTGACTGACATACTACTACTCGTGGGCGTTGGTGCTTCTTCTTACCACTATTAGCTACACCCTTACCTTTATCAGGTCGGGTGGCATTTTACCTATTTATAGAGATTACGCAATTAATATAAATATATTCAACAAATGGTTCACTAAGTAAAATTATAAAAATATAATCTCAACAACTAGTTGTCATTAACACATTCAATACATAGTTCATTAAGTGAAATTATAAAAATACATTTTCAACAACACATATTCATTATTCTAAATCTTCGTGCTCGTCATCCACATCATTCTCATCATTTGATGTGATATTGTCCTCAGATGCAATATCTTCATGCTCTTCATCCAATATAGACGAATCAACTAGATGCCCCTCAACCATTGTATCAGACAAACTTGTAGTTTGTTCATCTGCAGTCACATCATTAATTTGTTCCACTTCATCAACTTGGAAAGCAAGATCTTCTTCCACTAGATCGTCAGATTCAATATGACCCATTCGTTTTGTTTTTATGACAACACACCACCCTCGTTTACGTGGCACAAATGAAGGATAAGGAACATAGTAAACTTGCCTAACAATATGTGACATTATGAAAGGGTCATACTTTTTGTACCTCCGGTCCATTTGAATCTCAACAGTACCATATGTCCTATCTATTTTTGTGCCTCTAGTTGGATCATACCATTCACAATAAAACAAGACAACTTTATTTTCCGAGTCCAAGTAAGTGTACACCAACTCGTAGATATGTTTGACAAAACCATAGAAGTCATCTTCACCACCATCTGTAACTCCTTTCACAAAAACACCACTATTTATGGTCTTTTTCCCTTCAATCCATGTATGAGTGTGAAATTTATATCCATTCACGAAGTATGTGTGCCATTCATTTGCGCTTTGAATAGGGCCTTGAGACAAGTTTCTCAAATGGAGTATTTCGGGAGTCGGTGCAACAATGCTATACAATCTCTCCTTAAACCATGCTGGAAATTGAGCATGGATGACACCAGATGTTGATTGTACACCGGTAGTATGAAAATAGGTGTTGTTAAATTCCCTAAAAAGAAACACATTATAAGTTTCAGAGTAATGAGTTTTATGATTGTAAAGAAAATTAAAAGTTAGGGGTATGTATACTTACTCAAGAAATGGTTTAACTTCAACGCAGTTGATTAAGACATGAACATGGGAAGATTGCATTTCTTGTTGGGTCAACCAATGCACACCCTTTTTTACAAATGGACGGCCTGGAAGCCCGAAGACTGATAAAGTGAATTGACTCCTTTCACTAACATTGACAGGAATTTGAATGATTCTTGGAGTTAACATCAAATGCTTGAAATAGTGACTGCAAAAATGTGATGTTTCTCGATGCAAGTAATGTGCATATATCGATCCTTCAACTCTAGCCTTATTTTTCACTAATCGTTTTGAATCACCCATGAACCTTTCAAACGGATACATCCACCTATATTGAACAGGTCCTCCAAGATAAGCTTCATAGGCGAGATGCACGGGTAGATGTTCCATGGAGTCAAAAAAACCAGGCGGAAATACTTATTCCAACTTGCATAGAATGACTGGAATATTTTGATCCAACTTAATGACGTCATCTACTTTTAAAGCTGAAGCACAAATATCTCTGAAAAATTGACTAATTTCAGTCAGTGGATTAAGCACATGTTTAGGCAGAGAACCAAACGCAATTGGTAGCAATTGTTCCATAAAAACATGGCAATCATGACTTTTCATACCATGCAACTTCCCAGTGTTGGCGTCAGCACACCTTGCTAAATTTGAAGAATAGCCGTCGGGCATTCTCAATTCTTTTAACCATCGACAAACCGCTTTACCTTCTTGGGAGGTCAGACTGAAACAAGCCTTCGGTTTCAATAATTTCCCATTTGGTTAAGGCTTCAACTCCAACTCTTTTCGATTGCACCATTTTCCATGTCATGTCTAGCCTTCTCATTATCTTTCGTCTTGTCTTTAACATCTATCAGGTGTTAAATACATTATCAAAAAAAAAATTCTCAATATGCATAACATCTAGATTATGGCGCAACAAATTATCTTTCCAATATGGAAGGTCCCAAAATATACTTCTCTTTGTCCAATTGTGAACTTGGCGGCCAAACACTGATCAGGAACATTCCAATTTAACTTGGCGGCCAATAATCTCACACACATTGATAACTTGGAGTCAGACGAACCGTCAAACAACGGCGTATTCATCTCATTCAAAAACTGATAAAATCTCTGCGCTTCTTCGTTCGACATCTCTTCCCCATCACAATCTTCAGGTTGATCATAGGTCACGTTCACACAAAAAGCATCCTCAACCATGTCACCGATCTGATTAAAGTTTTCCTCATATTCAATAGGCGGTTTTTCCTCATATTCCATTGAGGACGACTACTTGAAGCATGCGTACTGCTAGTCTCTGGTACGTTACTCAACAATTTTTCACCATTAAACGTCCAAACCCAATAATTTTCCATGAAACCCCTTCTATACAAATGCCTGACCACTTCATCTGAGTCACTAATTATAGGTCTACATTCACATTTAAGACAGGGACACCTAACTCCTCCTTCGCTTCGACAACATTCTTGAGCAAACGCCCACGTGATAAACCCGTTAACTCCTTCTATAAAATTGGGTTTAAGTGCACGTCTTCCTGGTTCTACTCTATCGTATATCCAACTACGATAATACAAATAATATTCCATACTGCACATATATCCAATCATTCTCTTTTTAGTAACAATAATTAAACAATATATACATTCTACCAATATATACATTCTATAACATTCTAACAATATTATATACATTCTATAAAAATAATACATATTATATATAATATTTTCGTTTTTATAAAATCTATAATTATAACATTCTAAAAATTATAACATCCTAATATTCTATAATTATAATAACATCCTAATATTCTGTTTTATATATATATATATATATATATATATATATATATATATATATATATATATATATATATATATATATATATATATATATATATATACATTCTAAAAATTATAACATAAAATTTATTTAAATTCTCACCGTATCACAACCACAACTTAATGTTTTTTTATAAAATTTAACCAAAAAAATCAACTTGACTAAGAATGATTTGATTAATATGTAAGGTTTATTAAATAAAAGACTAAAATAAAACCTTAAATTAAGTTAAAAGGTCAAAAATACATTAAAGTCAAAAATACATTAAAACTATACAATACATTGTATCACACACGACCACTTTATCAATTTCTTCTCTATCAATTATTCTTATAAATAATAGTTCTTCTTCTTATCATCACTCATATCCTCCTCTGGTTAATCAATCATCTTTGTCAGCAAAATGAATTTATAATTATGTTGAAAAATTAATCAAGAAGTTGCTGAAAAGTGCTATGATCACATATAAAAATCTATTTTTATTAAAATCTATTTTTATAAATTATATATATATACATTCTAAAAATTATAACATAAAATCTATTTTTATTAAATCTATATATCTTTCTAATTAGATAAATTAACTAATAATCACATATAAAAATAACTATATATCAAAAAATAAATTATATATCAAATTAACCTATAATCACATTAAAAATTAAATAATACATACTATAAATAATACATACTATAACATATAATCACATCAAAAAATAAATTATATATCAAATTAATCTATAACATATATATATATATATATATATATATATATATATATATATAATCACCTCAAAAAATCTGAAAAATTAGATAAATAAAATTGAAAAAAATACCTCAATGAACTTGAACAATATTAATGAGCTCTTATAGTTGAATCAAAATCAGAAATTCTTCACCTACACATATTAAATCAAAATCATATTATTAGCAAAAAATTTAAAAAAAAAATGGACAAGAACAAGTGAAGATTGATTGCATACCTGGAAATGGGGGATTGTATGAAAAATTTGAGACTGAAAATGGTGGATTGAAGAGAGAGGAGGGTTGAAGAGGGAGGAGAGGAAGAGGGTTTGGGGGAAGATGAAGATTGAAACAGAAATGGGGGTTCTGGGAAGAGGAGTTGTACGCGAATGGGTATATTAATTTTAGCGACGTGATTTTCACGTGTCTAGGTTGCGAAGTGAAAATCACGTCGCAACATCCTAACAGTAATAAATGTGTCAGTCAACTGCACACATGACTGCACAGATGACTTGGCGTGGTATTCTAAAAACGCTTGCGACGTGATATACACGCCGCAACAAAAAAAAATGAAAATTTGAAATTTCCCCCTTTGAAATTCCCCCCTTTGTCAGTCTACTTTACCTGTTTTGAATTTCTTTTATTTTATTTAGTGGTTGCGACGTGTTTTTCACTTCGCAAATATTTTTTTAAAATAATATTTCTGACACTCCATGTGCCAACGTTGATTTTAGTTTTTTAATATTAAAAACTTATAGTGACGTGATTATCACGTCGCAACTCACTTTTTTGAGCCACGTGATAATCACGTCGCAAAATTAGGTGGCTATATCACACTTTTCTTGTAGTGCCATTCCATCAATTAAAATCTCTCTCCTCTCATTTGAACCATACAAACTATAAATTTTTGTTTTGACTTGTCTAAGTCTATTTCAAATAATGGAAACAATACAATTGTTTTAGAAGAGATATAAGAATTTATATTGAGTTTTATTAAGTTTAGTAAAAGTTATAGTTTCTTTTGTTGTGACAAGAATATGTTTGTTAATTATATCATAATCAATAAAAAATACTTATTAAATCAAAAAATTAAATTGGTTTACAAGTAAAACTGTAGTCCATTCATTTAAATATGGTTTAAGTTAATAATTTGATATTTTTTAAATAATGTTAATTTTTTTCTTTAGCTTTTGAGATACATGTAATAGATAATGTAGTCACTAGTACAAATAAAACAATATAATTTTAAAATTTACACCCGATTTACTAAAAACGGGTGTAATTGAGAATTTTGGTGGCAATTTTGTAAATAAAATGTCACTTTTGACATTATCTGGTTATAATATACACCCTTTTTTCTAAAAACGGGTTTAAATTAAAAATTTTATTATAATCAAATTTCAATTACTCCTTTTAAACTAAAAAACGGGTGTAAATTTATATAAACCAAAAAAATTGTTTAATTTTATAACTTAAAATATATAATCTATGTGGCAATTTAATGGGTCTATATTTATTAGGTTAATAAAATATACTAAAATATACTAACATAATTTATTAAAATATGCAAAAAACAAAATAGTTTTTCATCAACTCTGAACTTCATCGCTTTCACTGAACTTCATCGCATACCGAACCCATTTTTCAATCAACTCTGAACTTCATCGCTTTCACCGATCAAAATAGTTTTTCATCGCATCGCGTTGCTTTTGTGAACTTCGTCGCTTCTGTGATTTCAGGGAAGTTTGATTTCAGGCTTCACGAAATCCTTTCTCTTCGCTCATTCGCTCAACTTCGCTTCGCTTCTGTGACGACTGAAAAGGGCTTCGCTCATTGAAAAACGAAGCTCTCTTCTTCTCCAACACCGCACCGCTCATTTGCTCACCGAAACTAAGAGGAAACCATTTCGCAGTGACGACAACGAAGCTAAGAGGAAACCATTTCACAGTGACGATATTGGTAAGGAAGAATTAGGGGTTTTATACTTTGAGCGACATTGGTAGCTGAAGAATTAGGGTTTATACTCGCAAATTAGTTCCTATTGCTTGATTTTGTTTGAAATGAATTTTGTTTGTGTGAACTTGTTTTTCTTTTTCTGTGACATTGCTTGATTAGATAGTTCTTCAGACTTTAGATAGTTTTTCTGTGACATTGCTTTATTCATTCAATATTGAGCATGTCAAACAGGTTTGTTATACCCCAAAATTTGCCCACATCTTTTTTCAAGAAAACTCCAATCTGAAAATTAAGAGTCTCATATAATTATGGATTATTTCAACAAATATCCTAACATATGAAACACTTAGTTTTTAGAATTTTTCTTATACGGTAATTTGGCTTGCAGTTGAATTTATTCTTACGCAAACGCCAAATACTGTTTATTACTTCACACATGCTATTTATTTATTTACAGATAAATAGTACTGACACAATTGGTACAGAGTTAAATCTTTTTGCAGGCGCAGAATCAGGAAACTCAGACTGTACTGGTAACAAGTAGATTATTATTATCTTTTGTTTCCCACTAATTTTTGTACTATATTCCATTATTTTCAAAAATCTTTTCAAATCTCTTTTTCAAAAATCAAATCTCTCTTTTTTCCAACACTATCTCCACTTTCTTTCAAATCTTACTTCCACTCAAATTTTCTTTTGTACGGAATCACATCATTCCCCAACGTCTCTATCCTTCTTTCCATTCTATAAATACCTCTCATTTTCTTCCATAAAATCTCACATCAAATTCTAATTCATCTCTCAAATTTCCACTTCATAATCCATCCTTTCTTCTTCCCCGACAAAATGGCGAAGCGGTGGGAAACGTGTTTTCTTATGGTCATCACCATTGCTACGGTGATCATGTCTTTCTTCTGTCTACATAGCCCGGAACACTGTGGACCTGGGATGCTTATGCTCCCAATCATCTACATGTTACTAATTGTAGCATGGGTTATCAATCGTCATTTTTAAAATTTGCCGTATTTCTTATTTCTTAAATGTACCGTTTATTCGTCGTACTGTTCAATATAGTATGTGATATTTGTACTGTCAGTATTAAATGTTGTACTATTTGTCATAATATTGCTTAATTACTAAGATAATATTTTGTGTGTTTTCTGCCAGTCAAATATTCCTATTTCTGTGCATTAAATGATTTTCAGGGTTATTATCGGTAATTTTGCCCGCATACCGTAAATATTAGTTATTTATTATGTCTATGTTTTTTTAACAAGTCATGTAAATAAACTTTCATTTTTCACATAAAACAAAAACAAAAACAACAAAAAAGAAAATTAACTTTGACTGTTGATTTTTCACTCTAACTGCTACATCAATACCTGGACAGTCAGTTGACAGCCAAACTGCTGGCAGTACAATTCTCAGTGTTTTGTACCATCAATCAAATCAATCTTTCACAATTCAAAATTCCAAGATTTTTGTGCTAGAAGTCTTCTGAATATCACGCGATTAGCAGAGACTCAACACTGCACAAAAATCAGGTACGCTTAACTGTCTCCTACATAAACAGTCCCTAATCAGGGTTTTTCTTGTTTTTTACAGGAGCAACAAGTTTTTGAGAGCTCAAATGGATTTCATACACATCCATATATCTCAAAGTACCATCATACAAATTATCAAACTTCAATTCACTCAGACGCACTGTCAGCAGCTCAAACAGTCAACAGACGACCCGTTTGACCAAAAAAGTCAACAGACAGTCAAAAATGAAATTTTTTGTCAAAGTCCATATTTTGTCAAAGGATTCATCATTTGATCATTGGATGATCATAATTCATCAAGGAAAGATCAAAAATCAACAAAACCCTAAGATTCAAAATTAGGGTTTTTGCCTGAAAAGTCAACTCAACTTTGACTGATCATAACTCTCTCATCCTTCATCCAAAAAATTCAAACCAAAGCTTGTTTTGAAGGAAATTCAATTATATTTCAAATGCCATTGATCCCATGGTCATTGGATTCACCATTTGAAAAATATGATCAAAGACATTACAGGTCATTTTCAAAGTCAACAAAAAGACACTTTTTTCAAAAGGACACACAAGGAGCATCAAAAATCATTTTGACATGATACCAAAGACATTGGTTAGAGGACTCTTTGAGGTTTCCAAAAAGTGCAAGATCTCCTTCATATGACAAAAATTGAGGGATTTACACCTTGTTGAAGTTGGCTAAATTTTGGGAAAATGCATGAAACCAACATTGCTCAAAAATGTATTTTTTCCAAATGGGGCCAAGTTTTCAGCATTCAAACATCATTTCCATGATATTATGGGCCTCCCACGACCAAGACTAAGCCCACACCATTTTTATTCATTTTTTGCTTGATTTTATCTTATTTTAAGATTAAAATTAAAAGGAAAATGGATGGATAAATGGTAGCTTAACTTCCAAGCATGACTCACCCAAGGAATCTTCATCTTTCTGCAGAGAATTGAAGAGCAAGGCAAGTGCATTGAAGGAGAGGAAGACTTGGTCAAATATTCAAGGATTTTTAATATTTAAAAATCAAACTTTCAACCAAGCAATCAATACTCTTAGCTTCACTTCCAAGCAGCCTTTGGCCTATAAAAGAAGTGGAATACATCAACAACAAGAGACCCACGAAAATATAGCAAGAGCATAGCCATCAACTTCACAAAATTCTCAAAAAATCTCATAACTTTTGTAATTTTCAAATTTCATATTCCAATCAATATCAATACAAAACAATCATTCCAATCATCTTCTAAGATCATATAAAGTAAGAATGAACCCTTAATATGGTCCCATGAGAGTCGTAACACATGCATAGTGTTCTTCATGTTCATACATAATTAATTTTCGTTTTCCTATATTTAATCAACCTCAATGTAATCTAATCATTCCACTGAGTTTATGAGGTCCTATAAGCTAGATCTGGGCCATAACATGTAAGCTCCCACGTGAGAATCACTCCATGCCATTAACGAGTGTTCATGCGTACCAAAACTTCAACTCCATCGAATCCATAGCTACAGCTTTCAAACAGCGAAACTAACATTATATTTGGACTCAGAGCATCCTAATTAGGGGATCTGGGTTGCTTTTATTGTTTGGAACTAACGTTTTTGCAGGTTTCTAAAAGTATGGAAAAAGCAAAGAAAATCCGCAGGTAATGTTGTAGGAAAATCCGCAGCAAATTCCATAGGTAAAAGGTTGAAGAAGATGAATAGTATGTTGGAAATCTTGACCAGCACGCGTGGCACTTCTGGCGCTTCTCATTCGCCAGTCAACCATTCTTACCATCCACATGCGCATGGTGGGGCCCAACTGACTTATTAAAAGTCTTTGTGATCCCACGTGATCAGTTAATGCATGCACACCATGTTCTCTCTAATCTATGCCATTAGATCATGATTTTGATTCATCCAACGCATCATACAAGCAGTTCATACCATGCACTCTCCAGCCTACCACACCTGATCAGTATCCTTTTATCTCCTATTTTTATTTTAATTTCTTTACAAAATTAATTAAAAATAGTTTTAAAAATCCAAAAAATACACAAAAAATATTTTTAGACTTCTAAAATAATATATTATTTTCTGAAATAAAAATATTTTATTTTTCTTCATAATTTCAATATTTTGCATAATTAATTAGTATATATTTATATATTTGCTTTTTAATTATTCTAACCAATCAAAAATCATAAAAAAAAATTGTTCTTCATGTTAAATATTGTTTATATATTATAAACTAATTTTGTACATATTTTGAATAATTTTATCTTTAAGTTTCAATTATTTGTATAATTATTTGTATAATTATGTTTTAATTAACTTAAATCAATTTCAAATCAATTCCAAAAATTCCAAAAAAATTAGTTTTGTTTTAAAATTAATTGACAAATATTTTGTACATATTTTAAACTTAATTTCTAGGTTTAAATCTATTTTCATCTTTTTTCTTCATTTTAATTTAATTAATCATGCATTAATCATAATTAAAATAAATCATAAAAAATCCAAAAAACATGCCTTTTATTTTTCTTGCAATTTAAATTCCTAGATAAATGTATAGGATGTCAAATTCATGTAAATAGGCTAGTTTACATTTCCTGCACAATCGATGTAATAGCGTAGATTTACTTTCCGCACTTTACATTTCCGCATTTTAATTTCCAGCAAATATAAACTGCGTGTATGTCAAAGATAAAATTGAACCGTTAGATCACTAACTTCAAAGATAAAATATCTGAATACAAACACAATCACACTTGCACCTCTTAAGGTAATCCCTTCTCATTCTTTTCAAAATCAAAGTCAAAATTCTACTATTTTGAGTACAAAATCGAACCTTGCGTTTATATCCGGTGAAAGGATAGATTTTTAAAGGAAATAGGATAAAGACCTTACAACTCAGGGTAGACCTCCTAGTTTGCTTGCTCAAATCAAAACAAACAAAATTCTCATACACTGTTGTTTTTCAAAACAAAACTTTCAAAAAAAGACAATACTTTGTATACATCCAAACACGGATTATTACAAAGTTAACGTTCTTTTCAAAACATCTTTCGAAAGATAAACAAGCATTTTGTATACATCCACACACGGATCATTACAAAATTCAATTTACAAAAGTATTTGAAACCACATATGAGCATTCTAAAGCAATTGAAAAGTGATCGAAAAACAAGTGAGCTAAGCAAACTTAAGAGCCCATGGATAACCATGGATACAAAGGGTGCTAACACCTTCCCTTTGTATAACCTACCCCCTTACCCAGAATTTCTTAAAGGTCTTTTTTCTGTTTCTTTTATAAACCTTTCCTTAATTGGATAAAATAAAAGGTCGGTGGCGACTCTGTGAATTTTCAAAAATGCGAAAGCATTAAGCGATAAAAAAGAGTCAGTTCACGTATCTCTACAGAACAGAGGTATGGCCCGGGAATTAAAAATCGGAGGTCCACAAGGTTCTATTGGCTTTTATGACTAGGAAAACTATATTTGATGTTCTTACTTGAAATTCTTCTTTGTTTCGGTGTTTTGACTATATATGAAGGCTGGAAGGGAGAAGGTGCGAGATAGAGAAGAACCTGCAGAGAAAGTGTAGACTCGGAAGGGGTTTACTCAAGCATCGTTCGTTTAGTTTTGAAAGGCAGGTCTGAATCTGTGACTTAATTTATTATATATCATTTGAAGCATCATATGAGTTTGAGAGTTTGTTTCAATCCTATATCTTTGTAGTTGTTGATTTTGTTTTCACTTAATAGCTCATTGTTGCTTCTAGTTTTTCTTCGGAAAATGAATATTTAGTTTTGAGTTCATTGAGGAATACATGACCTATGAGTTTTGACAAGGGGAGATTATATGTTAGAGGAAATATAAGTCCATACATTAATTTACATCAGTTCGTTTGTTGAGAAGATTATATAAAATAGAAGGCATTATATCAAAGTAGATTGTTAAGAATAATCTTATTTTCAAAACTGTAAATCACCATGTTCCTCCTCCTGTCTCGCCTTTTCTCTTGCACGATAGCTTATTTTATTGCTCATTGACTGTCCATTTCAGCAATAAGCAATGCCCACTTCTTTATAAGCCTAATGTAAGATGAGAACATGGTCAATCATTGGGAAAATTGAATGTGAAGTTTTAAAAGTATATGGCAATGTTTTAGTTTAAATTCACTCAAAATTGAATGTGAAGGACCTCTAAGAAGAAATCCGAAAGATCCTAGGGTACTCATATTTTTTGAATACAAATGGCGATCCTGGTGGCTGTGTTAACGTGGTTCCTAATATGTTGAATTCTTCATTTCTTTCAGGCTTATAGTAACAGAGCTGCATGCTACACCAAATTGGGGGCAATGCCTGAAGGTTTAAAGGATGCAGAGAAGTGCATTGAGTTTGATCCAACCTTCACCAAGGGTTATACCGGGAAGGGTGCAATTCAGTTTTTCATGAAAGAATATGAAAAGGCTTTGGAAACATATAAGGAGGGGTTGAAACATGACGCCAACAGCCAGGAGTTGCTTGATGGCATTTCAAGGTATGAATGATATAAGGAGGGGCTGATAGCATGTTTTCAAACTCCACATGGCAATTCATTATTTTTCTTTAGATGAACATAAGAAAACTAGCATGCCAACCTTCAAAAATGAAATGACCTAATTTCCAAGAGTACATATATTTTGTCACATAATGAAACAAACTAGATAGTACGAGTGAGTTACAGCAGACAGTGGATGCAGCTAGGGAATTGAAGGAACAAATGAAGAAGGAAAAGGAGATGAAATGTTGTGTTGAGAGATTGAAGAAAAAGTGCAAGGAATTGGAGGATATAGTTCAGGATATTGAGGAAATAGTAAAAGTTTTGTATAAATGTTTAATTGATGTTAGGATGACTCTTCTGGAAATTCTTTCACACCACTAAATTCTTTAGATCTCATTCATTAGAATAGGTAGCTAGAAAGTTTGGTTAATTAGGACAGTCACTGCATAAATGATGTATAGAGTTCAAAAAGAAAAGGTTACTTTTGATATATAATTTTTTTGAGATATTTATGAATATAAATATATTTATATATACTTCACTTATATCAGTTCAAATACTACTAGGTATCTATCCTCGCAATTCCTTCCATTATTCCTACTGTTCTTGTATTCAATCTTAATTTTCCTTTATCAGGTTGTGGCATGACGCACAGAATCATGTTTATCTCATCAAAGAACTCGATAGAATCACCGGCCAGGTCAGTAACCTCCACTTATTGCTCACTCAAACAGTTCTATCGATTTTGCCACTGCGATTTCAGTTACTGTTTTATCGATTCTCGTTGCTAATAATCATTTTCGCATGAATCATCGCTGCTGAATGAAGTTAGGGATCTGGATTTTTATTATTTATGTAATTAATTGCATTTCAATTTCATCTGATTTATTTGATCGCGTGCGTGTTTTTATTGAGGACTTAAACTGTTAGAACTACTTCAGAGGATCGTTTAGTTTGTGATTTATCGAGATCACTCTGTGAGGGGCACTCTCACGCGCGCAGGGTTTGACTTAATAGGACTTGGACATGCCTTTCTAATTTTTGTTCTGGCTTAATTAACCTAGAGATTTTCATTCTAGGGAAAATCTGCTATATCAGTGGATGATACATTGAAGATCATAGCCTGCAGGTGAGTTAAATTTACATGTTACAGGAATTGACAGAAAAATAGTGTTTGCCGTTTGATTTTTTTGATGATTCGATATAGTGTTTGTAAGCTTCTTAACTTCTTTTGTGTATACTGTTTGATTATGTGTTATTTAGGGAACAACATAAGAAGCTTGATGCACTTAAGGTGGAACTTGATGCTTCTAAACAAGAGGGTTTTGTTTCAAAGGGCTTCAGTGAGAGCAATGGGACTTACTCTAAGAGAAGGCCTTTGGTAGTCATAGGTATACTAACAAAGTTTGGCCGCCGGAAGAATAGAGATGCCATTCGCAAGGAAGAATAACTGCGATTTTGAAGAGGATAAAGACATAGAAATGTTGGCAAAACAAAAATCAAAGAAAAAGAAAACTTATATATAAAGAAAGTGTTATGACTTAGTTAAAATATAATTTTATGTGTATGATTTTATAGTACTTGAAATATTATGACTGCACATGATTTTGTAAACTTTTTGGTTAGTATTAAAAATATTTTGACTTAGTTAAAATATGATTTTTATGTGTATGATTTTATAGTATTTGCAATATTATGACTGAAAATGAAATATAACTAAATGGTGTATATGAAATAGGGTGTAAATAGATATAATTGTTCATTCATAAATGACGTATTTACACCCGATTTTTACTAAAATAGGGGGTAATTAATAACATATTTACACCCGATTTTTATTAAAATAGGGTGTAATTAAAACATAATTAAGCCCAATTACACCCGATTTTTATTAAAATAGGGTGTAATTAAAACGTAATTACGCCCAATTACACCCGATTTTTATTAAAACAGGGTGTAATTAAAATGTAATTACGCCCAATTACACCCGATTTTTATTAAAACAGGGTGTAATTAAAAACGTAATTACGCCCAATTACACCCGATTTTTATTAAAACAGGGTGTAGCTAAAAACGTAATTACGCCCAATTACACCCGATTTTTGTTAAAAATAACGCGTGTAAATTCGTTAGACATTTCTCACCCTGTGGATATACACCCGATTTTTATTAAAAATAATGGGTGTAAATTTAATAAAAAACGGGTGTAAATTAACATTTTTGTACTAGTGAGGATAATATGAAATTAAGAACGAGTTATATATCTAACCATATAATATAAAAATAATTCCAAAAATGCTATTAAAATAAATACTTCAATATGATATATTTTAAACTTTTTAGTGGTAAACATTTTGCATTTTTAATATTCTCCTTATTTAATGGTGTATCAGTGATATATCGTTCTTTTTAATTGTAACATCTTGTATCCTCCTATTCAGCTCAATAGATGTGTTATGTTGTATAATCAATCAAGGACTTATATGTGACATATAAAGGGTGCTAAGTGTGTTGAGAACTAAGGATGAGTAAAGGATTATAGAATTAAAAGATTGATGGGTAAAATAGACAATTACCCTAAAGGGGTATTTTAGTCTTTTCACAAATGATTATGGAACTTTACTTCAAGTTACTTCTAGAGAAGATTTAAGGAAAGTTAAACTTATCCGTAAGCTTTAATCAGAGATAAATTACAAATTAGGAATTAATTACGAGAATGAAGGTATTATGTAACTTTTAGTTGCTACAGAAGGGTATTTTAGTCATTTTACGATATTATTTGATAACTTAATACAAACCACTCCATCTGTCTCACAATAGGTGTCCTCTTTTCTATTTTTATTTGTCTCAAATTATTTGTCCAATTAGAATACCAATGTGATATTTATTTTTTTCCCACTAACTTACCCTTATTTATTGTATTTTAATTTATTTAAATACTCCACTATCTATTATTAATAAGGTTATTTTAGTAAATGAAACTCATTTTATCATTGAAATCAATATAATTAATCATTTTCTTAAAAAGTGTGAAAATCTCAAAGATGACACCTATTGTGAGACGGGGGGAGTAAGATTTATAAAATTTAAGGAAGACGATTAATTAATTAAACCTAGATTGGTGAGAAATTCCATTTAGGAAAGGATGATATTGCGAACGGCAATTAAATAATATCATGTATTTTAATGAAGGGAAAATTGGTCTTTCTATTAAGGAGATTATAATGAGAGATATTAAAAGAGTTTTGCTATCTGTACCATGAAAATCAAACAAATTACACCTACACCGTATAATATATAACATGTGTATGGCTTGATGTGTGTGTCATGAAAAGTAAAAATAATTATTAAACATTTTAAAAAACAAAACCATATAGAAATACGGTGTAAGTGTCATTTATAGTGTAAGCATATCATTTCTGATATTAGGAAGTTGAAATTAGAAAACAAATTACTTGCCTCTTCCTCTCTTCTTCACCTGATATATTGAGAGATTATGAGGAAGTATAGAGAAATCCTATGAAAATTCAAGCCTTGCATGCAAGTATAGAGTTCATGTTTTCATCATGATTTCAAGAGTGCAATAAGATACTTGGAATGGTTCATCCATATTTAACCTTAATTATATTCAACCATCACATTAAAGAGTTATCTACTTCCAAACCACCAAACATATATAAGGATTTCACTTAATCGTCATAAAGGAATCAATGGGATGAGGTTGAAGCAAAGAACAAGAATCTGAGATGGGATTTCGAGGTGCTTGAGAGAAATGAAGAAGAATGGGATGTGAGATTTTAGTAATAAAATTGGAGAAGAGACGTTATCATACAATAAATGTAGAAATGCATTAAGGAAATCATAATCATCTTCCTCATCATCATCATTATACTCTTCACAAGGCGGGTTTTCTTTAAGTTTGATCCTAGTTAGGTTTAGATAAGAGGAAGTTGCGTGTGTAGGATATGAGATAACCATAATGATCTATGGGTATTAGTAGTCTAATATACTGTTTGATTTATCTATGAATGTTAGGAAGTGTTGACATAGGTTTAGAGAAGATTTTCTAGTGTTAGGATGATGAGTTTTCTTGGTTGCAGGATCTTGAATCGATTTAGAAAATGATTGAATCGATTCAATAAGGTTTGAATAGAGTAAGAGATGGATTTTTATCTTTTGAATCAGATGAGATGCCTTTATAATCAAATTAAAAAGTGTCATGGATAAAGGGATGGGATTTTGCTTGCTTGAATCGAGTCAGGAACCCTTTTTAGGAGAAAACATGGATTTCTCTTGTTTTAAGCCCCACTTAAAGGTAGTTAATGATCATAAATGTTAATGGGATGATTTTAGGATTGATTTAAATTTGGAATGAAGGTAGAATATGTCATGTAAGTTTGAGATAATTTAGTTTATTAAAATTCTCAAAATACAAAGTCTTTCTAGGAGGCTAATCTTGTTTTGTCTAACAAAGTAGATAGATACCTTATGTTACTAACATGATGATAAGAAAAACCACTCTTAATATTTGATCATAAAAAAATAATGTATGGTTAATAATCAAGAGGTGTTATACCCCAAAATTTGCCCACTTCTTTTTTCAGGAAAGTTTCAATATGAAAATTAAGAGTCTCATATAAACATGGATTTTTTCGCAAACGCCAAATACTGTTCTTTACTTCACAAATACTATTTATTTATTTTACAGATAAATAGTACTAACACAGTTCATGCAGGGTTAAATCTTTTTGCAGGCACAAAAATCAGGTACGCTTAACTGCCTCCTATACAGACAGTCCCTAATCAGGGTTTTTTTCTTGTTTTAACAGGAGCAACAAGTTTTGAGAGCTCAAATGGATTTCATATACATCCATACATCTCAAAGTACCATCATACAAATTTTCAAACTTCAATTCACTCAGACGCACCGTCAGCAGCTCAAACAGTCAACAGACGACCCGTTTGACCAAAAAAGTCAACTGACAGTCAAAAATGAAATTTTTTGTCAAAGTCCATATTTTGTCAAAGGATTCAACATTTGATCATTGGATGATCACAATTCATCAAGGAAAGATCAAAAATCAACAAAACCCTAAGATTCAAAATTAGGGTTTTTTGCCTGAAAAGTCAACTCAACTTTGACTGATCATAACTCTCTCATCCTTCATCCAAAAAATGTCAACCAAAGCTCATTTTGAAGGAAATTCAATTATCTTTCAAATGCAATTGATCCCATGGTCATAGCATTCACCATTTGAAAAATATGGCCAAAGACATTACAGGTCATTTTCAAAGTCAACAAAAAGACACTTTTTTCAAATGGACACACAAGGAGAACCAAAAATCATTTTGATATGAGACCAAAGACATTGGTTAGAGGACTCTTTGAGGTTTCCAAAAAGTGCAAGATCTCCTTCATATGACAAAAATTGAAGGATTTACACCTTGTTGAAGTTGGCTAAATTTTGGGAAAATGCATGAAATCAACATTGCTCAAAAATGTTTTTTTTCCAAATGAGTCCAAGTTTTTATGGTCCAAACATCTTTGCCATGTTACTATGGGCCTCCCACGACCAAGACAAAGCCCACATCTTTATTGGCCATTTTTTGCATAATTTTATCTTACTTTAAGATTAAAATTAAAAGGAAAATGCATGGATAATGGTTGCTTGGCCTCCAAGTATGACTCACTTCAAGGAATCTTCATTTTTTCTGCAAGAATTGAAGAGCAAGACAAGAGCATTGAATGGAGTCAAGCTTGGTCAACAATTCAAAGATTTTTAATATTTTAAAAATCAAACTTTCAACAAAGACAACAAAGCTTCTTAGCTTGAGTTCCAAGCAACTTTGGGCTATAAAAGAAGCATCATACTTCAGCAAAAGGAGGACACACGAAATAGGGCAAGAGTATAGCAAGAAATATCACAAAAATTCTCAAAATTTGCATATACTTTGTAATTTTCAAATTCAAATTTCCAATCAATATCAATACCAATAAACACTTCTAATCATCTCCTCAAACATTATAGAGTAAGATTGAGCTCTAAATATAGACATATGAGAGTCGTATAAAGCACTTAAAGCTCTTCATGTACATATGAGTTTTATTTTCGTTTTTGTATATGCAACTAATTTCACTGCAAACTAACCACCCTAACATCCTTATGGGGACCTATATGTGTGATCTGGGCCTTAGCATGAGTGTTCCAACGTGAGGATCAGGCTCCACCATTAAAACGAGTCCATGAGTGTTTAAGCTTCATCTTCTTCGTATCCATAGCTAGGAGCTTCAAACCTTAAAACAAATGACATATTTGGATTCAGGACACTCTAATTAGTGGATCTGGGTCACTTGTTTCTATTGCTAACTCGTATTTTTTGCAGGTTCATAGGTTGTTAAAAAACTGGAATTTTAACGTCCAAATAGGGGAGGTTAAAAACCCCCGCTATTTGAAGCTGAAAACCTCACTTCTGGAGGTTGAAGACGACCACGCGTCCAAGCGTGGTTCGTCTGACTTTTCAGCGCGCCAAGGTGGCCCTTCCCTCAAATCTTATTCGCTGGTCAATCCAGCGTGGGCCCCTGCAAAGACTTTGAATCCCCTTGGATTCAGTGTACACCATCATACCATGCACCTACAAATCTGTGCCCTTGGATCAATCTCAAAGCCAATCCAACGCCTCACACATGCAAGCTCACCATGCTCCTTCATTAATTGCCACACCAGATCAGTATCCTTATATTTTTAATTTTATTTTCTATTTTTATTTTAGTTTCTTTGATAAATTAATTAAAAATAGTTAAAAACTTCCAAAAATTCCACAAAAAATATTTTAAACTTCTAAAATAATATATTATTTTATGAAACAAAAATATTTTATTTTTCTTCAAAATTTCAATATTTTTCATAATTAATTAGTATGTATTTGTATATTTGCTTATTAATTATTTTAATTAGTCAAAAAATCATAAAAAAAATTGTTCTTTGTGTTAAATATTGTTTATATATCATAAACTAATTTTGTACATATTTAGGATAATTTTCTCTTTAAGTTTTAATTATTTGTGTAATTATTTGCATAATTATGTTTTGATTAACTTAAAATATCCAAAAACAAATTTCAAAAATTCCAAAAAAATTAGTTTTGTTCTAAAATCAATTAACAAACATTTTGTACATATTTTTAAACTTATTTGCTAGGTTTAATCATATTTCCATCTTTTCTTTATTTTAAATTAATTAATAATGCATTAATTATATTTAAAATAAATCACAAAAATACAAAAATATGCCTTTTATTTCTTGCAATTTAAAATTCCTAGATAAATGTATAGGATGTCAAATTCATGTAAATAGGCTAGTTTACATTTCCCGCACAATCGATGTAATAGCGTAGATTTACTTTCTGCACTTTACATTTCCGCATTTTAATTTCCAGCACCCATATAAACTGCGTGTATGTCAAAGATAAAACTGAACCGTCAGATCACTAACTTCAAAGATAAATATCTGAATTCAATCACAATCACATTTGCACCTCCTAGGGTAACCCCTTTTCACTCTTTTCAAAATCAAAGTTACATTTCTACTGTTTCGAGTACAAAATCGAACCTTTTGTTTATATCCGACGAATGGATAGATTTTTAAAGGGAACAAGGATAAAGACCTCCTAACTCAGGGTAGACCTCCTAGTTTGCTTGCTCAAAATCAAAACAAACAAAATTCTCATACACTGTTGTTTTTTAAAACGAATTTTCCAAAAGACAATATTTTGTATACATCCAAACACGGATCATTACAAAATTAACGATCTTTTCAAAACATCTTTCGAAAGATAAACAAGCATTTGTATATATCCGCACAAGGATCATTACAAATTCTATTTGCAAAGGTATTTCAAAAACACAGGTAAAGCATTCCGAATCAATTGAAAAGTAAAGCAAATGAGCTAAGCAAACTAAAGAGCCCATGGATAACCATGGATACAAAGGGTGCTAACACCTTCCCTTTGTATAACCTACCCCCTTACCCAGAATCTCTCAAAGGTCTTTTTTCTGTTTCTTTTATAAACCTTTCCTTCATTGGATAAAATAAAAGGTCGGTGGCGACTCTGTAAACTTTTTCAAAAGTGACGCGAAAGCGTCCGATCGACAAAAAAGAGTCAGTTCACGTATCCCACCCACGGAGGGGTATGGCCCGAAAGGACGGTCCACAGAACTGGCGACTCTGCTGGGGAATACAAATTCAAAATGTTTTCAAAAGGGGTTACCTTTAGAGTATAGATCATTTCGATGTTTTCAATTGTTTGATCTGATTGCTTTACTTTTCACAGGTTTGCTTGGGTACTTTGCTTGTGTGAAAGATTCTAACCCGAATCTCGAGATACCTTAAGTATATGACAATAGACCAAGGAAACTGTACGGCATGTACCGATACGGTTGATCTGGTAGTCATCGTTAGTGTGATACTTTGGTTTATACTGATGTCCCTTGAAAGCGATCAAGGAGTATATTAGGCTTCCGAAGTGTCATTAACACTAATTTGTCTTAGAACCTTTTAGTTGAACTTGACTTGTGGCCTATTAAGTGGCTAGCTTTGAAATTGATCGAAGCTAGTTATCCTCGAGGAATATTCTTGATCGGCCGTCCGAGCGCCGTATTGAGATGTTGTCTCCAAGGATCATAGAACCCGAATACTATTCTAGGACAGGTTTTCAACCAACTCAACTTCAGAGGGGAGGGTATCACCTATCAACCTCATGCAAGCCTTTAAACCTAAGGCTATTGTTTGATTTGTTTTTGTGTGCCACATGTTTGCATCATAAACACATCATTTTTCACTACACATTTCAAGGATCAAAGAGTTTACTTTTGTTTTTGCAGGTAATGGCTCCCGCCACCAGAGATTACATCCGAATCAATATCTCAACGGTGCCATCTGAACTCAAAGTCTTGGTAGCAGAATTCCCCAGGAATGCTCAATTCACTGAAAAGCATGGTCACCTACTCCATTTGGTTACCTCAAAGTTTGAAGAAGACATGATACGGGTCCTGTTCCAGTTCTTCGACCCTGAACATCATTGCTTCACATTTCCTGATTACCAGTTGGTACCCACTTTGGAAGAATTCTCTGAATTAATTGGATTACCAATCCGAGATCAATTACCTTTCACTGGTTTAGAAAGAAAACCAAAACCTGAAGTCATTGCTGCTGCTTTACATCTGCAAAAGTCAGAAATCAAATCCAATTGGGAAACAAAGAGTGGAGTTGAGGGTTTGCTTGCCAAATTCTTACTGGAAAAGGCTCGACTACTGCTAGAAAACAAAAGTTATCCAGCTTTTGAAGAAGTTATGGCTCTTTTGATCTATGGGTTGGTTTTGTTCCCTAATTCCGACCAGTTCATAAGTGTACACATCATCAACCTTTTCCTAATTCGCAACCCGGTACCAACATTGCTGGGAGACATCCTACACTCTCTACACACTCGTACCACGAAGAAGCGAGGAACTCTCATGTGCTGTATACCACTGCTGGCTAGGTGGTTTACATGTCATCTTCCCCGATCAGTACTGAGAAATGAACAAAGAGCACAATGGTCTTACAGAATCATGTCTTTATCTCATTCAGATATCCGATGGAACAACTTCTTTCAAAGAGACATTACTATCATTGATCATTGTGGAGAATACCCTAATGTGCCACTCCTTGGCATTAAAGGAGGTATCACTTACAATCCCTCTCTAGCTCTACGCCAATTCGGATATGCAAGAAGCAACGGTCCTCATGACATGATTATCCGTGGCATTGTGTTTGATTACGAGAATGATTCTCACAGACACCGACGAAGATTCATACAGGCTTGGGACAGTGTCTATAGAATAGAAAGCAAAACTCTGGGGCAATGGAATTCTATTCCTATGGAACTTTACCTCAGATGGGTGCGTACTCATGCTCAAAAACTCATGATGCCCTATCCCGCTGTTCTACCTGTGACTATCGAATCAGAAGTCGAAGGTTACGAACCTCAAGTTATTCTACACCCGGATATGCCAACTGACTTGGAAGAGTTGCAAAAATCCTGGGTTCAACTCAAAGAGGAAAGAGACACCTTCAAAGAACACTGTCAGGACTATGAGAGAAGGCTATTCGAGCTCACCAGACAGCTTCAAGAAGAACAAAGAATCAACGCATTCCTGGGGACAAAGAAAAAGCGCCCACGGGAGACCTGAAAGATCATTTATTTTATTTTCTGTCTTGTAAGCCCAAATGAGGCAAAGAAAAAAGAATAAATTGATTAACTAACGTTTGTTGCTTCTTTAACAAATCTAGACTCTATGATCCTTGAAAACATTGCACACATGCATTCACATGCATTGCATACACATTGCATTTCATACATTGCATTTCATACATTGCATTCATATACATTGCATACACATTGCATACATGGCATCCAGTCATACACATTTCATAACAGGTTCTCATGACGGGTTTCTCATCTCTTCGCTGTTTATTTCAGTCAGAAGAGATGGAATCTGAGGCAAGCATCAAGAATCTCGAAGTACAGAATGCCCAAGTTCAAGTGGCAATTCTGGAACTGGCAAAGGGGCAACAAGAGCTGAAAGCCCTGATACTCAAGAAGAAGAAGAAGCCCAAAGAATCTGCAGGCTTGAGTTACCTGAGAAGGAAGATCAAGATCCCTGTCAAAAAGATCAAAAAGCCACCAATCCCTGAAATAGTCGGTGATGGTGAACAAGAAGATAATCAAAGCAACCAGGGTTCTGCTAAACCCTCTCTCTCTTCAAATGAAGAAGAAGATCATTCTGGAGACGAACAGGATGATGACAAATACCAACAGTTGGAGGATCGTATGAAAGCTATGGAAATACAAAAAATACCTGGCTTAGATTTCAATGATCTGGGACTCGTGTCGGATGTTGTCATCCCTCCAAAATTCAAAGTTCCAACCTTTGCAAAGTATGATGGAGTTTCTTGTCCAAAACTACATTTGAGATCTTATGTGAGGAAGATACAACCTCATACAACAGATAACAAATTGTGGATTCACTTTTTCCAAGAAAGTCTGTCAGGTACACAACTCGAATGGTACTACCAGCTAGAAAATACCAAGGTTCATACTTGGGAAGAATTAGCTGCTGCTTTTTACAAACAGTACCAATACAATGCTGATCTTACACCCACTCGTACTCAATTGCGAGGCATGTCTATGGGACCAAAAGAAAGTTTCAAAGAGTATGCACAAAAGTGGAGAGATATGGCTGGAAGGGTTCAACCACCCTTATCTGATCGCGAACTAGTCGACATGTTCATGGGCACTTTAACTGGCCCATTCTATAGCCATTTGCTGGGAAGTTCATCATCAGGTTTCACTGACCTAATACTGACCGGAGAACGTGTCGAAAGTGGCATTCGAAATGGAAAAATTCAAGTAGGATCCTCCTCTGGTACTACAAAAAGGCCCATCAGAAATGAGGTCAATACAGCGCAAATTCAGACAAGTCACAAAAGTGATCAGCATCAATCTGTAGGGGCAGTTATGATCTCCGCATCTGCACCTCAAAAAGATCAACAGCCAAAATATACGCATCGACCAGATGCACCAAGAAGAACTTTCACCAAAATCAACATGCCAATCTCTCAGGCATTGCAGCACTTGCTTAAAGCGGATCTGATCACATTAAGGGGTCCTCCGAAGAATGTCAATACTTCTTCTCTGAATTATCGCCCTGATGCAACATGTGCCTATCATTCAAACTGTCCAGGACATGACGCAGATCACTGCTGGGCCCTGAAAAATAAAATCCAAGACATGATAGATGCTGGAGAAATTGAGTTCGATCCTCCAGAAACTCCAAATGTCATCACAGCACCTATGCCAAAGCATGACAAAACTGTTAATGCTATCATAGACACAGTTTACATTTATGATGTGAACGAAGTATCAATTCCACTCCTCGAAGTCAAAAGAAAGTTCATCCAAGCTGGTTACTTTCCAGGTTGTGATCCCGACTGCTTTTATTGCTCACGCCAACCCAATGGTTGTGAAAATCTAAAGATGGGAATTCAAAAACACATGGATCGCCGTATCATTATGTTTGAGAGGCTCCCTTCTATGGACATGTTGGGCAAAGTCTTTGCCAACGGGATAAGAATGGAAGACGTCTCAGTGATCTCCAGCTTACCATTCAAAATCTCTACCAAGGCTCCATTCAAACTTTCTGCTACACTCAAAGTGGCATCAGTAGTCATTGCTAGACCAACTCCATTTCCATACTCCTCAGACAAAGCTGTCCCATGGGGATATGACACTAATGTTTACATTCATGGAGTTAAGCAGGATCCCTCGACTAAAGAGGACGCAACACTAACTACTTCAGCTGTAAGTAACATTGCAGGCACTAGCAAGATCACGAGAAGTGGAAGAATCTTTTCACCAGAAATTTCTCCAAATATTGCTGCTAGTCCAATCCAGGTTCCAATTCCTATTCCAGATATCAACACTCGAGGCAAAGAGCCACTGATCGAACCAGTTCAAAATCCGGTAGAGATCACTGCTGAGGATCCATCAAAGCAAGAGATGGACGAAATATTGAAAATCATCTGCAAAAGTGATTACAATATTGTCGAACAACTGGGGCATACTGCTTCAAAAATCTCAATGTTATCTCTGCTAAAATATTCAGAAGCTCATGCTAAAGCTCTAATGAAGTTCCTTCAAGCTGCGCATGTGCCTCAAGAAATCCCAATCGACCAATTTGAGAATTGTGTCGCCAGTCTTACAGTGCCCAATGGTCTTGGTTTCTCTGATGTGGATCTAACTCCTGCTGGAAGAAATCACAACAAGGCCCTGCACATCTCTATCGAATGCAACGGCACCACTCTGTCTCATGTGCTAATAGACAATGGTTCCTCTCTAAACGTGTTACCAAAGGTAATACTGGAAAAACTTGACTTCAAAGGAGTTGTGCTACAACCAAGTGATGTGGTTGTAAGAGCCTTCGATGGGTCAACAAGAACGGTGTACGGAGAAGTTAAGCTCCCAATCAGAGTGGGCTCTCAAACTTTCGATGTTATCTTTTCCGTAATAGACGTTCTTCCAACATACTCCTGTTTACTAGGACGCCCTTGGATACATGGGGCAAACGCTGTAACTTCTACCCTGCATCAGAAGTTAAAATACCCAGTAAAAGGAAAGGTTGTCACAGTCTATGGCGAAGAAGAATATATGGTCAGTCACTTGAGCAACGACAAGTATGTTGAGATGGAGGGCGAATCCATCGAAACTCCGTATCAAGCTTTTGAGGTTGTATCTCCAGATATCTCTACCACCAAGCATATTCCTGCTACTCCAGCTACAACTATGGCTTCTCTCAAAGATGCCAAAGCCATGATTGAACAGGGTGATCGCACAGTATGGGGACAACTCCCTGATATACCCTACAAGTCCGACAAGCTAGGTCTGGGCTATAATGGTGAAAATCAAAAGAATGATCAAAATCCTCGCTCTGAAGGGTTAATATCACACTTCGCCAGCCAAGAAGTAAACGCCATTGATGATGAAGGGACATACTTGAACCACATCATTCAGCCATATCCAGACGAAATTCCACCCATTACCATGGGAATGTGGGATGCTGTGGGAGGACCAAATGACGGTTACAACTACCAGTATATCACACCTCAGAATTCTTACATTGCTCTGGAAGATCTTACTCCAACAGAAGAGGGTAATCAAAATGACGGAAGTATCACAAGTCCCGTCACTCAGCAATATCAAAATCCACCCAAAGAAGTATGGGACACGCTAGGAGAACCCAGCGGCAAATACGACTATATGGTGAAATATTCCGCTCCTCCGAGCTTTTCAACTCCCATCAAAGACATTGTCCCGACTGGATGGGACGAACAGTACGACGACAACTTCGCTCTTGAAGAAGCCAGGAAGATGCCAAACAACGAAGGTTATTTTCTGTCACAGTACACTCCTTATCAGGATGCACAAGTCTCTATTCAAAACATCATTCCTACTGCATGGGACGGCCTTATCGAGCATCTCGCTCAGCCAATAGAGGGACCTCCACCTGGATTCTCATATCCAACAAATCATCCAACTTATCCTGAAGAATTACCTACGCATTTTCCCACTAGCGGAATCAATGCTACGGAAGACGAAAAGAACAACTGCAACTGGAACAGCTGGGTGCTCCCTGCTAACAACGGTGGATTGAACAACTGGAAAGCAGAGGATGTGATCTCCTTTGATCAGGAGTAAATGCCATTTCCTGTTTTCTTTGTGTATATTGTGCAAAGATAAAAGTGGTTCCTGAACAATCGAACCATGAGCTTGAAAGCCGTGTGCCTTAGCACAACGGTCCTTCTACAAAAAGGGTTTGTCATATCATGATTATGTGCATTCAATAAAATCATGGGATGCTTGCATGTTCAAAATTTTGTGATCCTTTTTCTTTCTTTATTCGCTTTCAAATAGCTATGTTTTTCTCTTCATACACACTCACATATCTACCATGCAGATTCACATACACGCTGGATCCAGTCAATAACGACTCTGCTATTGCCCGTCATGACTTTGAAAATCCGATCTACCAAACTGAGGACGAAAGTGAGGAAGATTGTGAAGTGCCAAGAGAAATTGCAAGACTTCTAGAACAAGAAGAAAAAGCCATACAGCCTCATGAGGAGCCGATTGAGGTCATCAACTTGGGCAGTGACGAAGAAAAGAAAGAGGTCAGAATTGGGGCTGACTTAGAAAACAGTGTCAAGCAAAGACTGATTCAATTGTTGCAAGACTACGCCGAGATATTCGCCTGGTCTTATCAAGATATGCCTGGCCTTGACACGGACATTGTAGTTCATCGCCTGCCAATCAAAGAAGGAAGCACTCCGGTCAAACAGAGACTGCGAAGGAGTAAGCCTGATATGTCAAAAAAGATCAAAGACGAGGTTGAAAAACAATTCAATGCCGGATTCCTAAAAGTTGTAAGTTATCCTCCTTGGATAGCTAACATCGTGCCTGTACCCAAAAAAGACGGGAAAGTCAGAATGTGTGTAGACTACAGAGATCTGAACCGGGCAAGCCCTAAAGATGATTTCCCTTTACCGCACATCGATGTACTAGTTGACAATACCGCACAATGCAAGGTATTCTCCTTTATGGACGGATTCTCAGGGTACAATCAAATCAAGATGGCACCCGAAGACATGGAAAAAACAACCTTCACAACTCCCTGGGGAACCTTTTGTTACAAAGTAATGCCCTTTGGTCTAAAAAATGCTGGAGCTACCTACCAACGAGCAATGGTAACACTATTTCATGATATGATTCATCAGGAAATAGAGGTGTATGTCGATGACATGATCGCAAAATCCAACACCGAAGAAGAACATTTGAGTCATTTACACAAGCTGTTTGACAGACTCAAGAAATACAGATTGCGACTGAACCCGAACAAGTGTACCTTTGGAGTAAGATCCGGTAAACTCTTAGGTTTCATCGTCAGCAGTAAAGGTATTGAGGTTGATCCTGCCAAGGTCAAAGCCATTCAAGAAATGCCTATACCCCGTACCGAGAAACAAGTCAGAGGATTCTTGGGACGTCTAAACTACATAGCCAGATTCATTGCCCATATGACTCCTACTTGTGTGCCAATCTTCAAATTACTGAAGAAAGATCAAGTGGAAAGATGGAATGACAAATGCCAGTTAGCCTTTGATAAAATCAAAGAATACCTTCAAAAACCGCCAATCTTGTTACCTCCTGTGGAAGGCAGACCTCTGATAATGTACCTAACTGTGTTAGAAGATTCAATGGGGTGTGTACTCGGACAACATGACGATTCCGGTCGAAAGGAGCACGCAATCTACTATCTTAGCAAAAAGTTTACCGATTGTGAAACAAGATACTCACTACTCGAAAAAACTTGCTGTGCCTTAGCATGGGCGGCTCGCCGACTAAGACAGTATATGCTAAATCACACCACTTTCCTGATCTCCAAGATGGATCCAATCAAATACGTGTTCGAAAAACCTGCTCTCTCTGGAAGGATTGCAAGATGGCAAATGATCCTAACAGAATATGACATTCAATACACTTCGCAAAAAGCAATCAAAGGAAGTGTGGTAGCTGATCATTTAGCTCATCAAGCAGTAGATGATTATCAGGCATTGAACTTTGACTTCCCAGACGAAGACATTATGCTAGTCAATGACTACAAACAACCAGGATCCCGATGGACTATGGTTTTTGACGGAGCTTCTAATGCGCTCGGCAATGGCATCGGAGCTGTGATCATTTCCCCCACAGGAGGTCATACACCCTTCACCGCCAGATTGTGTTTCAATTGCACCAACAATATAGCCGAATACGAAGCATGCATTCTGGGTCTCAAAGCTGCAATTGATCTAAAAATCAAATTCCTTGAAGTCTACGGAGACTCGGCCTTGGTAATCTACCAAGTCAAAGGGGAATGGGACACAAAGCACCCAAATCTAATTCCATACAAAGAACATGTGTTGAGTTTGATTCCTTACTTCGAGGAGATCACTTTCGAACACATCCCACGCGAAGAAAATCAACTAGCTGATGCCTTAGCTACCATGTCATCCATGTTCAAAGTCAATTGGGACGACGAAGCTCCTATGATCACCATTTACAGGCAAGACGAACCAGCCTATTGCAATGAGATCGATACCAAACAAATGGAAGACAAATCATGGTTCCATGAAATACAAAGGTATCTCGAAACCCAGGAGTACCCTGAAGGGGCATCTATTAACGACAGAAAGTTTCTAAGGAGATTTGCCTCCAAATTCTTCCTAAGCAATGGAACTTTGTACAAGCGCAACCATGACTCGACTTTACTTCGTTGCGTAAACAAGAAGGAAGCAGAACAAATCATGGAAGACATACACAATGGTACCTTCGGTACTCATTCCAACGGACATACAATGGCTAAAAAGATCTTGAGAGCAGGTTACTACTGGTCTACCATGGAGACAGATTGCCATCATCATTCCAAAACTTGTCACAAATGCCAGATATATGCCGACAAAGTGCATGTACCTCCAGTTCCATTAAACGTTCTGACGGCTCCTTGGCCTTTCGCAATGTGGGGTATTGATATGATTGGAGAAATCAAACCTACTGCTTCCAACGGACATCGCTTTATCCTGGTCGCTATTGACTACTTCACAAAGTGGGTAGAGGCAGCTTCATATGCTTCTGTCACCAAGAATGTGGTAGCCAGGTTTATCAAGCACAATCTCATTTGTCGGTACGGCATCCCCGAAAGGATCATCACTGACAATGGCACGAATCTAAACAACAAAATGATTACTGAACTCTGCACGCAGTTCCAGATCAAACATCATAATTCTTCTCCATATCGACCAAAGATGAACGGCGCTGTCGAAGCCGCCAACAAAAACATCAAGAAAATCATACAAAAGATGACAGTAACCTACAAAGACTGGCATGAGATGTTACCTTTTGCTCTTCATGGTTATCGCACATCTGCGCGTACTTCAACAGGGGCAACTCCATTCTCGTTAGTCTACGGTATGGAAGCAGTTCTCCCAATCGAAATCCAGATTCCTTCCTTAAGGATCATGAAAGAAGCCGATCTAGACGAAGACGATTGGATTCAAACTCGATTCGACCAAATACACTTGATCGATGAGAAAAGACTTGCAGCTATCTGTCATGGCCAGCTATACCAAAAGCGCATGATCAAAGCATTCAACAAGAAAGTCAAAAGTCAAGCATACCAAACTGGTGGCTTGGTTATCAAACGCATCATCTTACCACAAGGTGATCCCAGAGGCAAATGGACCCCCACCTACGAGGGACCATTCATAATCAAGAAAATATTCTCCGGCGGTGCCATGTTGCTTACCACCATGGATGGCGAGGATTTCCCACACCCTGTGAATGCGGACATAGTCAAAAAGTACTTTGCTTAAAAAAAAAAAAAAAAATACAGCTCGCTAAGTTGAAAACCTGAAAGGGCAACTTAGGCAAAAATGAGCGTCTCGGTGGATTGAAAACCCGAAAGGGCGATCCAGGCAAAAATTAGAGACAAAACAAATACAATCCCGGTAGGCTGAAAACCTGAAAGGGCAGCCTAGGCAAAAATTAGGGAATAAAGCATACAACTATGTCCCGCTCAGCTGCCTACTCACCGACAAGGTTCAACACCTCAAAGACACCGATCAGTCCAATCACTTTCTTCCAACAAGTGAGGGATGAGATGCTCGAAGACAGATTGGCAATAGCAGAATTGAAACTTGACTGGATCGTTCTCACATAGCTATTTCTTTTCATAAATACTTTTCAAAACTTTCTGACAATTTCCTACTTCTAGGATTGTTGTCTCCCTATACTAATCCGCCTATCACGGCACCTTTTCAAAAATCAATGCAGCTTATAACTAACATTTTCATTTTTTCTGTTTTGAATACGCGAGCATCCCAATGATATTTTGAATGAACATATGCATTTGAATATGATTGATGTTTACCAGGAAAAACAGGAATAGCATTCCGGACATGTCCCAATTATTTGGACATTATCCTAAACCAGCATCAGAAGGAAGTTTCCCCAATGGAGACACATTCCTCAACAAATCCCTCAAAAAGATTTTTCTTTCGAAAGAAGTCTTATTCCCCAGCAGGGTTGTTCCAGATTACTGTCTTCAGAAGGTGTGATCTCCGCACCCAAACTTGGTCAGATAGTGCATCGGAGGATTATGCATCTTCCTCATTCCCACTCCAAAGGGCGTCACAGTCCGAACTCTCAAAACTACTGTTCATCCCCGAGCAGTAATCAAAGATCCTTCAATAGAACATCCTGGTTCTCAAAGAATTTCCCCAACCCAGGGTACTCAAGCGAGACAGAAGATCATCAACAACCACGATGCCTTCACTTCCAAATGGCTAGCAGGGATTTATTTTCCCAATCACAATGCCTTCATTTCTTGACGACTAAGCTGGGATTTATTTTCCCAATCAGGAGCTTGACACGCTCTAAGCTGCATAAACCATGCATCACATTCACACTCATATTCACATTCACAATCATGCATCATACGCATATTCATACACAACATAACTTGCATATTTCTCCTCTAGCTCGAGGATCTCATATCATACATGCATCATAGACATCGCATATTATTAACTTGATTTTTCAGGTAGACAGATGTCTTCAGCAAAGATGTTCTCACTCACATGCAGTGTTCATCCTGAATCTTATTCAGACAAGCAGTCCTTTCAGATACAATCAAACCAAAGATTCACTCTGAAGAACTCTCATTCTCAACTCATTTATCATCTAACATTGCTAGTCTAAGGCGATACCTCAGACGGTTCCAGAACGATCTAGCATTTCAGATCTAAGGCGATACCTCCGACGGTTCCAGAACGATCTAGCATTTCAGATCTAAGGCGAAACCTCAGACGGTTCCAGAACGATCTAACATTGCAGATCTAAAGTGATACCTCAAACGGTTCCACAATGATCAACTTTCAAATCCTTCATCAAGATATAATCAACAGATTCATTCTGATGAACAAACCATCAACACATTGTCCAGGTGGCATCCGAAAGCCCATCTCAGGTAATGTTTCAATCTGCCAACAACATTTCACAGACAACATTCAAATGCAACTTCCAACATCTCTGCTGATCAAGGTAAGTGCAAATTTTCAGGGCATCTATTTATTCAATCATCTTCTACCCTCAGATTTCAGACAATCTCTTCAGGTTTAAGAAGATTGAATAGGGGCAACTGTTATACCCCAAAATTTGCCCACTTCTTTTTTCAGGAAAGTTTCAATATGAAAATTAAGAGTCTCATATAAACATGGATTTTTTCAAAATATCCTGACATATGAAGAACTTGGTTTTCAGAATTTTTCTTACACAGTAACTTGGCTTACAGTGGAATTTATTCTTACGCAAACGCCAAATACTGTTCTTTACTTCACAAATACTATTTATTTATTTTACAGATAAATAGTACTAACACAGTTCATGCAGGGTTAAATCTTTTTGCAGGCGCAAAAGCAGGAAACTCACACTGTACTGGTAACAATTGTTTTTGTTTTCCCACTAACTTTTGTGCTATATTCCATTATTTTCAAAATCTTTTCAAATCTATCCTTTCAAATTCAAATCTCAACTTTATTCTATCCATCTCTCTTTTCCCAACAATACCTTACACTTTCTTTCAAATCTCACTACCACTCAAATTTCCTTTTGTACGGAATCACATCATTCCCCAACGTCTCTATCATCTTTCCATTCTATAAATACCTCTCATTCTTCCATACAAATCTCACATCAAATTCTAAATCATCTTTCAAATTTCCACTTCATAATCCATTTTCTCTTCTTCCCTAGCAAAAATGGCAAAATGGATAGAGACACTGTCTTCTTACAGTCATCACCATTGCTACGGTGATCATGACTTTCTTCTGCCTGCACAGTCCTGAGGAGTGTGGACCTGCAATGGTTATGCTCCCAATCATCTACATGCTATTGTTCATAGCATGGGTCATCAATCGTCATTCTTAAAATTTGCCGTATTTCTTATTTCTTAAACGTACCGTTTATTCGTCGTACTGTTCAATATAGTATGTAATATTTATACTGTCAGTATTAAATGTTGTACTAGTTGTCATAATATTGCTTAATTACTAAGATAATATTTTGTGTATTTTCTGCCAGTCAAATATTTCTATTTCTGTGCATTAAATAATTTTCAGGTTATTATCGGTAATTTTGCCCGCATACCGTAAATATCAGTTATTTATTATGTTTCTGTTTTCTAACAAGTCATGTAAATAAATTTTCATGCTTCACACCAAACAAAAACAAAAATAACAACAAAAAAAAAAAAAAAAAAAAAAGAAAATTAACTTTGACGGTTGATTTTTCACTTTAACTGCTGCTTCAGTACACGAACAGTCGGTTGACAGACAAACTGCAGACAGTACAATTCACAGTGATTTGTACAATCAATCAAATCAATCATTCACAATTCAAATTTCCAAGATTTTTGTGTTAGAAGTCTTCTGAATATCACATGATTAGCAGAAACTCAACACTGCACAAAAATCAGGTACGCTTAACTGCCTCCTATACAGACAGTCCCTAATCAGGGTTTTTCTTGTTTTAACAGGAGCAACAAGTTTTGAGAGCTCAAATGGATTTCATATACATCCATACATCTCAAAGTACCATCATACAAATTTTCAAACTTCAATTCACTCAGACGCACCGTCAGCAGCTCAAACAGTCAACAGACGACCCGTTTGACCAAAAAAGTCAACTGACAGTCAAAAATGAAATTTTTTGTCAAAGTCCATATTTTGTCAAAGGATTCAACATTTGATCATTGGATGATCACAATTCATCAAGGAAAGATCAAAAATCAACAAAACCCTAAGATTCAAAATTAGGGTTTTTGCCTGAAAAGTCAACTCAACTTTGACTGATCATAACTCTCTCATCCTTCATCCAAAAAATGTCAACCAAAGCTCATTTTGAAGGAAATTCAATTATCTTTCAAATGCAATTGATCCCATGGTCATAGCATTCACCATTTGAAAAATATGGCCAAAGACATTACAGGTCATTTTCAAAGTCAACAAAAAGACACTTTTTTCAAATGGACACACAAGGAGAACCAAAAATCATTTTGATATGAGACCAAAGACATTGGTTAGAGGACTCTTTGAGGTTTCCAAAAAGTGCAAGATCTCCTTCATATGACAAAAATTGAAGGATTTACACCTTGTTGAAGTTGGCTAAATTTTGGGAAAATGCATGAAATCAACATTGCTCAAAAATGTTTTTTTTCCAAAAGATGCCAAGTTTTTATGGTCCAAACATCTTTGCCATGTTACTATGGGCCTCCCACGACCAAGACAAAGCCCACATCTTTATTGGCCATTTTTTGCATAATTTTATCTTACTTTAAGATTAAAATTAAAAGGAAAATGCATGGATAATGGTTGCTTGGCCTCCAAGTATGACTCACTTCAAGGAATCTTCATTTTTTCTGCAAGAATTGAAGAGCAAGACAAGAGCATTGAATGGAGTCAAGCTTGGTCAACAATTCAAAGATTTTTAATATTTTAAAAATCAAACTTTCAACAAAGACAACAAAGCTTCTTAGCTTGAGTTCCAAGCAACTTTGGGCTATAAAAGAAGCATCATACTTCAGCAAAAGGGGGACACACGAAATAGGGCAAGAGTATAGCAAGAAATATCACAAAAATTCTCAAAATTTGCATATACTTTGTAATTTTCAAATTCAAATTTCCAATCAATATCAATACCAATAAACACTTCTAATCATCTCCTCAAACATTATAGAGTAAGATTGAGCTCTAAATATAGACATATGAGAGTCGTATAAAGCACTTAAAGCTCTTCATGTACATATGAGTTTTATTTTCGTTTTTGTATATGCAACTAATTTCACTGCAAACTAACCACCCTAAC